>NC_048598.1:4281285-4361285 GCF_003668045.3 Cricetulus griseus | reverse complement strand
ACTCTATAAAATAAAATAGTGTCCTAAACAAAAATATCTCCCAGGTGTGGTGGTATAAACTTAGAGTCCCAGGCAGAGAGAGGGTGACCAAGAGTCTAAAACACTCTGGGCTACCTAGAGACCATTCCTCTAAAGACTGAAAGAGTGCAGGGACCAGAATTACAGAAGGAAGGGGGAAAGGAAGGTAGAGGAGGGAAAGAAATGAGAGGGGAGGGTAGAGAATGGAGGGAGGACAAAGGGGAATGAGGGGGGGGAGAGAAAGGAGGGAATGTCAGAAAGCCATCCTCCACAGCACGGCTGCCTTTGGCTAAGCTGTGTTCATGAGTGAGTTCATGTCCTTTCTCTACCACAGGAATTCCTTGCCAGTTTGACAGAGGATTTAGCAAGACTTCTTACTCATGTAAGAAGAAAACTGTTTATTATTTACTATTAATAGCTACGTAAAGGGGGACCATGCCCTCACACACAGTAGCTATTGGGCCTCTCATCAGAACATCACATAGCTGGGCTTTCTCTTTGTACATTTTCCTAGACAATGGGGTAAATATGTAAATTTCTGTTCCCAGCCCAATGATTTATGATTAAATAATGGACTATTTCAAATCATATCAGAATCAAACCTTTCTACTCTGCCCGTCCATGCTTACCGATTTACCAGGTAACAGGTATGAGCTAAGTGAAGCAGCCACATACAACAAGCATGACCCCAGCAGCCAGTGTGCCCACCTGAAAAAGAAAACACATTGGGCATTAGAATCTCAGTGGGTCTCAAATGCTTCCATTAGAGCACATTGCTCAAGCAAGATTGTTATTAAGAACACACACATAATGGCCAGGCTGTCCTAAGAGGCAGCAGGAGGACTTCAAAGATGACAATTGGGTCTCCACAAAAATCAGGCCCACTTGCTCCCCCAAACACATCCACATGATTCTCACCCCCGTCCTAGATGGAACAGTCAAAGTCATCCCCCAGCTCCAGCCCAGGGCATGGAGCTAGAGAAAGGGGAGCTTCCTAGGCCCTGAGGTCAATCTGTGTTTAGAGTGGAAAAGCCCTGCAGAAGCCAGCTCAACAAACATGCCTACAGAACTCGAGGCAAGACTCAAGTGGGTCATGCAGTTCATTTGCTAGAGCACTGGACTAACACGCGTGAAACCCAGGGTCCCATATCAAGTACCACATAAAACCAGGCTTGGTACACACACCTGTAATCCTAGCGTTTGGGAAGTGGAGGCCAGAGGATCAGGAGTTCAAGGTCATCCTAAGCTACAAAGCAAGTTTGAGGCTAGCCTGGAACACATGAAACCATGCCTCAAACAAACAAACAAAAACCAATGAAAAGTTAGGAAGGCCACCACCCAGTCATGATGCTCACTCCTCCTGGTGTCAGAGTCACCACACTGGCACTGTGCTAAGCCCTCCTTAACACCACATGGAGAAAGGAGGGGCCCAACCACAGAAGAGCAAAAAGAGAAGTGAGGTTTCTTGTTTTGGTGGTGTTGGCTCTGCCTTGAGAATACCCACACTGGGACCATTTGTCCTCCCACCCAAGCATGCCCTGAAGAGACCTTCCCACAGGTCACCACATTCAGTGTCTACCACAGCCATCACCACCACCACCACCACAGCAGCCATGGTGATCCCGAACAGACCCCCTAAAATGGCAACTCAGTATAGATAACTGGTGAACAGTATCCAGGCAGGGCAGGTTGGCATGGGCCCCCTGCATTGTGTGGCCACCTTGGCATGGAAATGGTTAGAGACCATCTCCCTCCACACCGCCTCCTCTCTCTCACTGCGGTGGAGAGCTCTTGAGAATGTTATTAGCTGGGTGTGCGCCTTGCCGTTTTTCCACACGAGGCAGATGGGTAATTACGAAGCTAATAGTCTGATTGAGAGAAATCAGATGCAGTGGTTTGCCCAATTAGATGATACATTAGCTTCCTTCTTTGTAAGCAGCTAATGTGTGAAGCAAAGTGGTATTTTCGAGGGTCAGAATCCTTAAACAAGTGCCGAGTTGCAGATTATTGTATCTGTCTTTTTTTTTCTAATGGAGGAAAAGTGCTAAGTCTTCATTACTAAAAGCATAGAAAATGCAAATCAGCCCCAGAAACAAAAGAGAGAAGGGACAGGCGAGAATATTCGCGTCCGATGTGTCAACCTGCAACATCAATTACATTGAAATGCAGTGCGTGGCAGCCTAATCAAGGAGAGTGTAATTGTAATAATTGCGTGCTTTTGTCAGGGAGCCGCTGCTGTTGTTATTTGTCAACCATTTGTTCCTCCTATTGTTAAGGGGGGGAAGGATTTTTTTTTAATGTAACTGAGAGATTGTGTAGGTAATGGGTGGGCAGGCGGGCGGGCGGCCGTCCTCAGAATGTGGATAAGGGGTCCTTCTTCCCCTGGATGGGCAGCTCCTCCACAGCCCTGGTGAGCTGTAGGCACAGCCAAGGGAGCTGGCAGCGGGCAAGGACAAGGTGGCAGCCATGTTGGGTGGGTTTCAGTCTCATCCAGGTCCTGGTGTCCTGAGGCCAAGATGAGCAGAGTGACAGGCCTGTGAGAGAAGACCCTCAGGCTCCCTTCTTCTTTGCAAACGGAAGAGTGGGGAGACAGGGCTGCCGCCCTGACCCCTCCACCTCTCCTTCTGCTTGGCACTTGGGCCAAATAAGAGACTTTTAATTCTGTAGGTGACGCTTGCCTTCAAGGCCCCCATGGGAAATGCAGGAGGAAATTCCCAGTCAAACCGCATGAAATACGTGAGGGTGGGCCCACCAGCCAGGGCAGCATTGTCCAACAGTTCCTTCACTCACTGGATGGGGACCTAGCTTCTCCACGGCCTCACTGTCCCCTCACACAGCAGAGGAGCGCCATGCAGAGGGACAGCAAACTCAGAGGGTCTCAAATGCACGGCCAGTGGAAAGAGCTCTGGAGACTCATCTGAACTGTATAAACAGATGTCTTTTCCGTCCCTCTCTGCCGCCTGTTTGTTTCCTGAAATGCACTTGTAGGGAAAAGGACAGGGAAAAGACAACTCTCGCAAAGAAAGGCAAAGAAAGCCACCAGCCCAAGCTGCGAAGCAAACCAGGGATGCTCACCAAAAGCCCAAGCTGGGCTGGAAAACCCATCTCAGGAGCAGCCCTCGGCATTCAGATCAGACAAGAGGCTTATTTTCTCACTTCGGTCGGTCTTGCCAATGGGTTGAAACAGAGGCACAATGGAAATGGGCTGAAACATTTACCAGAGCTGTTAAATCACTAAAAAAGAACAATCCCGGGCCATCTCTACCAAGGGGAGGCTTCCTGGGCTGTGGGAGGCTTTGTGGGGATCCCTGACAATCCTGTACATACTCCAAAACTCACACTAATTAAAAGCAAATAATCAAATACATTCAATTTGAAAAGTTGGCAAACTCGCATGTATTATTGCGTTAGCACCTTGGCATGGAAATGCTCACATCGTGCTAATCTCGTTGTACACAAGGGCTCTTGAGCTCTATTCAGCCAGCCCATGCCCCCCTCCTCCTGCTGCCTCCCCCTAAGGCATGCCTTTCTCCACCATTCCCCTCACCCCTTCCAACTCTCCTACCCAAAGGGCAGCAGAGGGGAAGAAAGTGGGCTCTGCTTTTATCAGGAGCTGAGAGATTCTGTGAGGTATCCTTCCACCTTGTCTGCCTACCTGGATCGGGAGCTTGGAGTGCACAGGAATGGTCACAAGGCACCAATTTTAAAATAAACTTTTCAGTAGTAAGCTGAGCAAGTCACCATTCTCATCTCAGCCACTGCTGCCATCCTCCTGGGGACTGTCCATGTCAAACTGGTGCCCAAATCTGAGCAATGAGCTTGACAGAATGAAAAGACAGCTTCCGAGCCAAAGCCATTGCCTCTGGGGTCAGGGTTTCTTAGGGGCTCGGGGAGGAGGAAAGGATGGAGTTGCCCAGAGACACATAAAACTCCTGCCACCAAGAATGGGGTGGAAAGAGCCCACACTGCGCAGAATGTCTCTGGCAGATCTGCTTCCTAAGGCACATTTGTCTTATGTCCTGGGCCACTGCCAATCACAGTCGCCCAGCATCCAGGGCTTGGAGGAAGATGGGCAGCTTGTCCTTAGTTCAGAACAAAAGAAAAACAAATAAAGTGACATTCAGCCACGTGACTCTCATGTTAGACGAAAGAGGAATGGGTTGCACAGACAAGCATGGAACTGGATTTCCCAGGTAAAGAACAAACTGAATGAAGCAGACATTTGAGTCTGGAGGGCACCCGGAGGAGATGTTAGAGGAAGCCAGGCATGGGGACACACATGAGTGACTCTAGGAGGGCCTATTGGTAACCAGGATCTTGTGTAACTTTTTCTGGGGAGATGTGAATAGATCTTCTGACCAGAGAAGGCACCATCACCAAGCCAGAGACACAGTTGTATTTGGGTGTGGCCTGATGAACCAGCTGGAGTGACATACAGAAGCAGGTAGGGTTTGCTCACGGGAATATCCATGATGCAAAGGCCACTCTCACTAGAAAGCCTCCCAGCATGGGTGGTAGTTCTGGAAAACTCCATCCCTGAAGTTCCCTGCCTACCTTGTAGGCAGCTCCACAGAAGAGCCTCCTCAGCCACTGTCTCAGTCAGGGTTTCTATTGCTGTGGCGAAACACCATGACCAAAGCATCTCAGGAAGGGAAGGGTTTACTTGGCTTACACTTCCACATCAGTGTCCATCACTGAACAAAGTCAGACAGGAACTCAAGCAGGGCAGGAACCCGGAGGCAGGAGCTGATGCAGAGGCCATGGAGGGGAACTGCTTACTGGCCTGCTCAACCTGCTTTCTTATAGAAGCCAGGACCACCTGCCCAAAGATGGCCCCACTCACAGTGGTCTGGGCCCTCTTGAAACGCCCTACAGGCTTAGCTGTAGCCCAATCTTATGGAGACATTTTCTCCATAGAGGTTCCCTGTCCTCCAATGACTCCTAGTTTGTGTCAAAATGACATAAAACTACCCAGCACACCTACCATGGGTTACTGTCAAGAAGCTTACCAGAGGCGAGTGGATCCTACAAATTACTGTGCATCTTAAACTTTACGAGTTTATAAACTTCCTTGGCATCCTGAGTCTTTGGAGCCTTCCTCCTCTCTGCTCCAGTCTTCCTCCTCCCTCCAGGAGGACAGGTTTCTATTCGGTGTAAGTAGAAATACAACAAAGCCCTAGAGGACTACTCCAGGGCAAGTCCAAAACCCCATGCAAACGTCACCAGACTGTGTCCCAGTAAAACAAAAGTGCCAATCTTCTAGGACTTGTACTTCAAAAGAAAGGCTTTGGGACTAAATAGGTATCTTGGTTGAATCCTTCCCAGTGTGATCAACAGCTGTGTAGACAATGTGTGAATAGATCTTGTAATATTTTTTTTGTAGTTTTACAATGCCCTTCTTCCTTTTGGTATGGTCTAGGCTGTGTTGAAATGACCCTCTCCTTTCTTACCACGGTTCTGTTTCACTCGTCAGCCACTCACTATATCCATTCAGCAAATATACACATCCTCTAATAAAATTCAATAGCATCGTTGGGGCCATTCAAGGAAAATTGAGAAGGGGGCTCTTTGAAGATTTGAGGCCTGGAGGTGCTGGGATACCTTCAGGTCTCGGGATGAGATCTAGGGACAGAGATCTGGAGCCCTTGCTTTCCTCGCCTCAAATGCTCATTAATCAAGAAAGAAAATCTTCTCAAGAACCGGATTTGGGCCACCAAGGTGCTTTTAGTGGGTAAAGGCACCTTCTGCCAAGTCTGATGACCTCAGTTCAATCCCTGGAACCCTGGAACCAGTGGAAGGAGAGAATAAAATAATCCTACAGGTCGTCCTCTGACTGCACATGTGTGCAATGCTCTCTCTCTCTCTCTCTCTCTCTCTCTCTCTCTCTCTCTCTCTCTCTCTCTCTCTCCACACACACACACACACACACATTTATGTTCATGTGTGTAACTCTAACTGGAATCTGACCAATGATACTCTGTCCTTGCTGTCCCTTTCACCTGGTTTTCATGCTGGAACAGCGGCAGGCCTTCCTGGTGACTGTGTGGCAATGAAGGTTCATTCCCACAATAAAACAACAGGTGAGAGAGCCTGAAGCTCTCAGTATCGAGCTTCATAAATGACCCACCCAGAAACCACATGCCTGGACCTCTATCCCTTGCTTTGGCCCTTTGGAAAGTCCTAGAACTCTAACCTTATGGCTAGATTCTCTCTGCAAAAAGTGAGACAGCTACGGCTGGGTTAAGTGTATGGACTCAAGCAGGACCCCGCTGCCCAGCCTGAACTAGTCTGCCAGCCAAGGGACCCAGGAGGCCACATCTCCTCTCCCAGTGCCTGACCCAACCGTGAGATTAAGCAGAGGGCTTTGCAAAGAAACTCCAGGAAAATACTGATAAATTGAAGAGCAATCGACAAGGCTCTCAGGCTCCCTCCCTGAGCTCCGCCCAGTCCCCCAAAGTTGCATCCAATCTTTTCTTTCCTCCCTCTCATGGAAGCCCATGTGAGCAGAAATGTTTCTATGCATTAAAGAAAATCAATGAAAACATCTCAAAACAATTTCCAGCTCCTCTTCTTCCCACGGGGTGGCAAAGCCAGCCCCTGCCGTGCTGCACAGGGGTCACAAGGAGAGCCAAGCCCATGTGGGTGGCAGAGTTCCACCAGAACAAAGCTGCAGACCCTGACGTGCTGGGCGCAGTCCCCCCTCACTCTGCAGCCTGCGCTCTGCAAATCCCCCAGCCTGAGGAAGCCCTCGCTCTCCTCTCTGCACGCTCTAACTGCCTTTGAGTGCAATCTTTGCCCTTGACCCCAGTGGGAGTACACATTGGGTGGTTTGGCACTGAGACAGGAGAAGGCCACGAATCTGAGGTCAGTAGCTCTAGTTGTGAATCCTGACCCTACCATGACTTGTAAAACCTCATCTCCTGTCACTTAACCTCTCTGACTCTGAGGTCACTTGTCTTTAAAGTCAGAACAGACACACAGGTGTTTACCTGGTTTGGGAAAGAAAGAATAGAACTGAGCATTCAGTAGGCACTCAATAAATGGCTGATGACAATCACTATTTCTATGTTGGTTTTGAGCCTAACCCTAGTGGCTTGGCTTCTTCAGTATCTCTGTGTGCTCATGCTAAGACTGGTAGGAAGGGTGAGATAGGATTGAGACCAAATTGATCACAAACCCCAGCTTGCCTCAGTTTTAAGAGCAAAGACAGGCAGCATGAACTATCATGGAAGAAACTCTCCTAGGCAAGTGACGTATGTGTCTGCAGGTGATGCCTCCCAACCAACAGAGGAGCACATTCATTTACTGACTGAACCAGGCATGCTCAGGCAGTTGGGCCTGGGGGACACAGAGCAGGGGGGGGGGGGTAGGGAGTGATATGCAGCAGATGTCTTGGCTTGGAGAGAAAGTTCTAGAGAATGTGCCGTGGGTTGGGGAACAGGGGGCTTGGGCTCAGTTCAGAACAGCACAGCTCCCTTCCAGACGTGAAATGAGAGAAGCATCCAGAGGGATCCCCTGAGACCCTGGCGTGCAGGCCTGGCAGCTACTGACTGGGGCTGGAGCTGAGGGCAGCCAGGCACGCTCGGCCTGGACTTGGAAGCCAAGTTGTCTCAGCTGAGAGGGCTAGAAAGCCTTCACCCAGGGGAGGAAAAAGATGGGATTTCTCCTGGGGTCGGAACAGGACCCTGCCAGCCAGAGACAATGCCTTCAAGAGCCCCAACAACTCCACCCCTGTTGACTAGGGAACTCAACACCCTGGAGATCGGCGTGTGAAATCTGTACTGGGAAGAGAGTTCTCGTTTAGCAGAGAAAGTGCTGCACCATCTATGTGTGAAAGCTTTTTAACACCGTTCCCTGCTCTCCATATGGCCAGCTTCACCCAAATTAGGAAGTATGGATGAACAAAGCTCTGACAACTTGAACATGAGAGAGAGCACCAGGAACCTATCCCAGCGACTGCTGCAGCCAGGGCCCAAGGGGTCCATCAGGGCAGCATACAGCCCCTCACCTCCCGTTCCCAGATGCATTCTCCAGGGCTGAGCGGGGCTTCCTCCCAGTGGATGAGATTGCTCTCACTAGTAATTAAGATAACCACCAGCAATGATTGTATGCCTACTGTATACAGACACTACACTAGGAAACATGAATCCTCCCAAACACACATCTTTGTGCTGTTTGAAAGTTGGCCAAAGTGAGACGATGGCGAACAGAAAGGCCGTGCTTGGAGAAGGGAGAAGGGCTAAAATGCAGGCTGATTCCATTTGAGGTTGTGGCCATCCTCAGCAGCTGTGGAGGAACTCCCACTGCTCCAAGTAGGAGATTGCTCCAGGGGAATTCAGGCAGCTCCCCCGCAGGCTCTGTCAGAAAAAGAAAAAAAGAAAAGAAAAGTGGCCAGATCTTGTGCAGTCTCACTCCTAGGGAATCTGTGGAGCCTCGTTAGCAATGGACACCAGGTGTGCAGAGGGACTTGCCGGCTCAGCCCATCTTAAGGAAAACCAAGAGTCAGGGAGGTAAACTGAGACACAAAGCAAGTTGTGTTGGTAAGGGAGCCAGAACCCAATCCTGTGTTCTTTGAGACACTCTGGGTTTTTCCAGGCAGTGGACAGAGAGTTATTTCATCCTTGTGGCCCCAGCTGTACCCAGCTTTGTCCAAACCAGGCCACCCCTTCTACGAGCAGACCTTCCAAAAGCAGGTTAGGACCATCGCTACCGCCCTCTAATCTCCCAGGTGCTCTCCTGACCTCCATTAGCACAGCTGCCTCCATTGGGAACTCCTGTTCCCTCTAGATGCGCCTCTGGGCCTGCAGGGCTGCACCGTCCTCAGCCCTTCCCTCTTGCCACCAACACTGGCTCAGCACAGCACAACCAGATGATGCAAAGATGTTTAGAATGTTTATCTTGGTTATTGTACTATTTACAGCAACTCGAGCGCTGCTGGGGCATGGTGTGGTTTGAAAGACGCTACACAAGCGGAAATTGTGCAGCATTGTTTGTTCCCCCACACTCAGCGACAGAGAACCAATCTAGTAATGACTGTTTTTGCTCCTCAAATCAGGGACGCTCCGTGTTGTGTGCGCGGTGACTAATCTGGAAATAAAGATTCCTAACAAAGTGTAAGGAGATGCAAGCAAGCGCTGTGGTAGGGGGAGGAAAAGGCAGCAGAGAGGAGGCCCTCTGAAAGGGGATGACGGCAGCCCACCCTGGGGGACAGGGAAGTGCCACATCACATATCTGTCCATGGCAAACAGAACAGGCCCCGGGGAGAGCTCCAGCCCAAACTTGAACATGGCCAGCTGCAGCCCACCCACCCGCAAAGCTCCCTGCTGCTAGGCCTTCACCCAGGGTCAACCTCTCTGGAGCTGGGACTGACCCTCTCAGAGCCTAAGCTAAGGAAAGGGAGGCAAGATCATGCCATGGAAAGATGAGGAAGTGTAGGACACAGCCAAAGGAGACGATAGGAAGGTGGTTCCGGGCGCCCCGGAGCTGCCCAGTGGGCTCTGCTGCTGTGTATCTTTGTCTAACACACCGGAGTACACAGCCTAGCCTGTTTACGGTCAGCCACAGATAAGGCGTGACCAGTGACAAGACTGTGACAGGTAAGGACTGTGACACCCAGGGTGACCTCCCAGTGCCCTTTCAGTATCTTCCTCCCCTTTAACTGGCCCCTTCACCCAGCAACCAGCCATCTGCTAGCAGCCTGCCTGCCTTCCTTGGCTAGTCCAGGCGTCTTGGTTCCTCACTGAGCTCCAGGTCATCAGTTTGTGTCTCTTAGGTGACCAATGGAAATGTTCTTGGAGTCCCCGCACTCCTGAGGGGCAGAGGGGTAGCAGGGTCCCATCTGGAATACCTCTCTCAGCCCTTGGCAAGGCTCATGGCAGTGTGTGAGGTCCTGGTGGGACACCCTGGGATACTCATCTTCACCCCAGCCTGGACACACTCACAACCACCCCAGCTTCTTGAGACTCCCACTCAGGAAAGCGCAAGGAGTTGGCGGTCACAGGAGATCTACTCGCCCGTGAGAACTTCACTGGCATCATTTGTTCTAAAGGCTTCCCTGGCAATCTGTACATTGTCACAAAAGTTAACAACTCACAAGTAGTCTGTGCCCTCCACCTGATGTATTGCCACGTGTTGTCTGGTGAGTTAAACGGTAGAAGCCAAGCTGGTGAGCTGTGTAAGGCCGCACACTCCATTGCCTGAGTCTTTCATGGAAGCTCCTCACCCGCATTCGGGACTTCCTACTTCCCTGCTCTCCAGATGGGGCCACAGGAAGGGACAGCAGCTATCACAACCCCTCTGCAGGCCAGCTTCGCCTGAGAGGATTGTGGACCAGGCTACCCCATTCTCACCCTTTCACACCTGAGGGACCGGAAGGGAACTGTGCAGAAGCAGGAGAGTCTCCTTCAGTGTCCCCTGACCCCAGCCTCAGTCCTGTCCATCCCAGGCTGTGCGCGACACCTCTTCCCTTAGCTTGTCATGGTTCAGAGAGGGCAGAATCCTCCCTGCTCTGGCTGAGCTGGGGACAGAAGAATCGTAGCCTTGACCTCAGGAAGGTTCAGCCCCACACAGCCTTCATCTGCTTTCCATAGCCCGCTTTTAAAGTGCTCGTCCCCTCCTGGAGCCCATCAGATGATGAACTGGGTGGCAGCACCTCAAGGATTCTTCAAGTGGTACCAGAAGGACTTCAGTGGGGGCGGCACAGCGGGGCGGGGAACCATCCTGACCCTGGGCATCCTGACCCTGGGTATACTGTAGGAGTTGTCATAAAGAAAGGAGAGAAGTCAGTCCCGTGGGAGGGTGGAAGAGTACAGGGGTGGAGCAGCGGAGGAGACGCAAACAATAAAGCACATTTTGTTGGAAAAATGCAAAACCTAACATTTTGTGTAAAGACAAAATGGAATATAAAAACCCCACAGCCTGCTCAGTGCCAATCCTGAACTAATAATGTAGTAATTAGCAAGTGACTTTTTTGACAAATCTGATGAGTGAGTCATTAGATAGACAGGTCAGGTCCAGTTTGTCCCTGTGCCTTTGGAATGGAGGAAGCCCTCTGACCTCACGGGCTCTGCAGAGTATGAGTAGCTTGGGGGGCTAACTGTGGAGTTTGGGAGGTGGGAGAAGCAGGCAAGGGTTGACCCTAAAGTAACAGTCTTCAGGCGATCCTTAGGGTTTTCGGGTTTCCAGAGGCCAGTACCCAATCCAGGGCATCCACCTTACCCCGCCCCCACCGCTCCTGCTCCCCGTAGCCAGTCTTGGAAGATCTTCCAATTATCTTCGTGCCTGCTCCGTTCTTTACCTAGGACAGCCACAGTGAGTGACTACAAACCAAGGGGTTTAAACTACACACAGGTACCTTTCCCAGTTCAAGAAGTGAGAACCATGGGGCCAATGGGGGTTCAAGGTTAGGCACTCCCCCACTTGCTCTCAGCTCCTGATGTCGCCAGGGGACCTCGCCTGTCTCCCGCTAGCAGACACATTACTCCCTTCTCAGCCTCCAGCATCAGTTTGCCTTCTTCTCAGAGTTCCTCTGATAGCAAAGTGAAGATGAGACTTTGGTCCCAACTCAATGAAAGGCCTTGTTACCAAGGGCTTCTGAAGTTAAAGAGATTGCAGCATGGGCACCATGTGCTAGGGAAGCTGACAAAATGAGAACAGGACCCCATTCCAGTAGAAAAGACAAGACTGATGTAGGAAGAAAAACAACTCATAGAGGTGATGGCAATGTCCAAGACCAGGGACCCAGGTAGCTAAAGACACAGTCACCTGCCCCAGGCACAGCTGCTCCTGTCCCTCCATGGACACACGGCCTCTGCTAAATCCTCATCAGCCTTCAGACTTTAAGCCATAGGCAAAAGCATCTCTCAGCCTTCAATACCTGCCTGTGTCTGGATGTCAGGGGAGGGAGTGGGGCCCAGAAATGTCACCTCTCCCTTCCCCCTTTTCATCTTCACTGCAGTCATCTAATGGAGAGCGCTGGACTCATTTCTACCCAAGGGATTGACTGGAAGCCCACCCTGGAAGACAGATGTGCCCCCACTGTAGCCTGCCAAGCCCATGCGAAAGGCCATAGATCTTAGCCACAAATATTAATGTAACCTTGTGAGAAACACACAAGGCCAGCCCTCTCCACACCTGCCCCACACCCTGGGCTTCCAGGGTGAAGGTGTTTACAGCAGCCATTCAGAGACTCTTAGAAAAAAGGAGGCATCGAGTGAGCAAAAGATGTCAATGCCCACAAAATGTGCAGGCAAGCCAGCGTGACAGAGCATTCCAAGCTGCAAAGAACCAGCCCGCCAAGGTCTACCCCCCACCCCCCACCCGGTGTCTTTCACACTCTCATCCTGTGTAGTCCCTTCAGTCTGACCTAGTCTTTGGCTTGCCTGAGCCTCACTCTCATCCCCAGCCCCTGGCTGTAGAGAAGCACTCATGTGTAATGGCTCAGCTCCCCTAGGACCCCTGAGGGTCCTCTTCAGCCTGATAGCCCACGGCCACCATGCCTCTGTGATTCCAGCTTCAGCAGCTACGTACATGGCACTGAAGGTTGCTGTCCTCAGCTAACCCACAAAGCCACCAAGGCCAATCTCCTTCCTGACCAGATGCTCGGGGGTGTCCATTTCTCCTCCAGAGAGTGAACGGATGCCCCCTGCCTCCATCGGGATGACTTTACCCACGGTCACAAAGCCTTGAGAATTCTTGTCTTCCATCCTGATTTCGGCTATACCACCTTCCTGGTCCTAGATTGCCCTGGGCTTGCAGGAACAAGGCAACCTTTTAGTACTGTCTCTAGAACTTTAGGCAAATCCCAATGGCCTACTGTGCAACACACGAGGGGATGCCATTCCCTGTAAGGTCTACAGCCCGTCAGAGCCCTAACCCACAGCTCCTCTCTGTCTGGGCTGCGTGCCTTCCCTCTGCAGGCATCTGTTTCTAACTTGAAGCTTCTTTGTGCCTACTCATGCAACTTCCTTGGCCGCCTTCATGGGGGTTCTGGAGATGTGGGCAGCCTTAGCCTCCTCTGAAACCACCTGTGTGGGGACAGGACTGGAGAGCCACCCACCCAAGGGGCAAGTGAGATGGCAGGGAAAAAGGTCAGCTGCAGAAAGCCAGGAGTGGTGGGAAACCCTGCACTCCAACCTCATTGTCATTCCTCCTGGCTGTCACGTTCCTCTTGATCCTTATCATGGCATCATCACCTCATCATGACTTCATAGACACAAGGACAAAGCTTCAATACCACAGCCTGAAAACACTGAGCCGGAAGGCCAGCAACCTGCTGTAAACCAGTTCTTACCTTCACTCTCCTTAGCTTGCCATTCTGTCCTGTACATGATGTCTGTCTATCTAGCATCCCCTGGGGCTACACATTCTGCTCTTACTTTCTAAAGACTTTGTGTGTGTATGTGTGTGTGTGTGTGTTTGTGCGTGTGTGACCGTGTGCACAAACATTCACACATACATGTGTGCATACACGCAAGGGGTGCTGTACTTGTGCAAAGGAAGTCTTCTGGTGTCTTCTGTCTCTCTCCACATACTCCTTTTGAGACAGTGTTTCTCCTGGATCACGGGGCTCATGTTTTCTCACCGCAGGGCTGTGGTTACAGGCGTGCACGGCTCCTTGTGCAGGTACTGGGATATGAACTCTGAACCTCGAGACAGCATCTCTCCAGCTGCCTCAGTATGACTACAGACTCTTCAAGGCTGATTGTATATTCTGTTTCTCAGAACACCTGACCTCCACATTTGAACTCGGTGTCCAGGGTTTTCCTTATTCAGAGCCACATTCTACTTGACACTCCTTTTCTAAAATTACATATGTGTCCATGCGTGCATATGCGTGCGTGCGTGTGTGTGTGTGTGTGTGTGTGTGTGTGTGTGTGTGTGTGTGTGTGAGCACACATGCAACAGTGTAATTGGAGGCAAGAGTCAGTTCTTTCCTTCATCTTTGTGGGTCCCCTAGGTTGAACTTAGGTCTTGGGGCTTAGCAGCAATCACTTTTACCCACTGAGCCTTTGTGCTGAACCTCCTATGACATAACCCATACATACACGTATCAGTTGAGTCAATTATTAAATGTGATTTCAGAGCTGCCTGAATGTGACTCATGCTTTCCTATACTTGCTGCCCTGTTCCTTCCCAGAGATGTGGCTGACCTCAGGAACCTTCTCATTTTAGCCTCTCTGGCTAAGGAGTCATAGTCCAGGTTTAGTGTTGTGGAGTACCTGAGAAGGTTTGCGTGGGCCTCTGCTGGGGACGCCTTCCTGGATGCTTTGCTACATTCTTCTATGGCCTAACCTTGCCACACTGGTCACCTCAGTCACCACTGTGAATTGTCCTGAGGACAAGAGTGAGACTGGCACTTGTGAAGCCATGATAAGGTTCACCCTGGGCTGAACTGGAAAAAGCATAAAAATAAACCAGCCACATGCCGCAACACCACAGCTCCTTCAACAACTCCAGAAGGTTCTGCCTCAGGAAGGACAAACACCATCCAGAGACAGTACAGAGAAATGGCAACAGGGGAGAATTGAGAGAAAGAGCCCCACTCTTTCCTCTCTGGGCTCTTACACAGCCCAGTGCCTTCATCAGTGTTCACATTGCTGTTCAGTGGCCCGTGTCTGTCAGTCAGGGTTCTCCAGAGGGAAAAAAAATGGAGACTGCATGGGCACTGACTGTGCTCACACTGCTGGTCTCACACTCGTTACTCCTCCACCCAGTCTTGTGAAGGTCCTGCTCAGACCATGTTATCACAGAGGGAAGCCACATGACTGAGAAGCGATCCAGCAAGCAGCTCCTTTTCTGCCACTGCTGGCCGGCAGGGCATCTCAGCACCCTCCCATCTAGGAGGCTTGTGGGGCTCCAAGAAGAAAAAGAAAAAGAAAAACATTCCAGGTGGGACACTCCCAAGTGGAACCTAGCGGGTAGCCTGTGGAAATTCCCCAGCCCAGCGTTCTCTCAGTCTGGGTCACGGCGCCTCCGTTTATGTCTTCCTCCCTAGATAGCAGCTCCCTTTCCCAGATTGCCCTGTGACCCCAGGGAGCAGACACCTTCCCACATGTCCTTTGGTGTCACATGCCAGCACCAGGCGCCTTGGATGCTCTCCAGCCCTAGCAGGTGAGGAGTGACCTTTGACCCTCTCTTGGCTGGGTCAGAAGATACATCCACACCATGACTCCACCCTGAGACACTCCATCTCCCCGTATCCTTGTTGCCTCCCAGAGTTCTCTTCCCCTCCCACCTGCAGGCTACACGGCCCACATTCTGTCTGAGCACATGTTCTGATGGGAACAACCGATGGACAGAAAGAAGGCATGGACTCTCCGCTGTAAAAGACCCCTCAAGACTCCCAAACCTCTTTCCTGGCCAGTCTTGTCAAATATTCATCCCAGAGAAGCAGACTGCTGCCACGGCCACTGCTGCTACTGAAATTAACGGAATCTGGCAGGAGACCCTATTGTTTTTCCAATCCAGAGTTCTGCCAAGCAAACACAGGGATCTTGATGAAAATGGCCGCTCCAGAGGACTGCGTTTCAGGGAGACAAGATGCTCCCACACCCCCCTCAGCCCGGGCGCGTAGCGAAAGGACAGGCTAGAGTGTCTCTTGTTATGAGACACTGGCAAGTTTTTGAGTTTCTTTTTCATTTTCTTTTCTTTTTCATTTTATTTTTTGTTAGTGGTGTTTTGTTTTGTTTCATTTTTTTCTTTTTTCTTTTTTAAATGCAACTAAAATGTTAAATAGGAAGCCTTTCAGGATGCCTGCCACGGACAGCAACCAAATGCCAAGTTCCCTTTCTCCCGTGGCAGCAGCTCCAAGCCGACATTTTGTGATTTGGGGATGCTAGGTCCAGGTTCGGAGGACTGCAGCCAGAGACCCTGGAAAAGCCTCACTGCACTGAAGAAGGCCCTTTGTCCTCTGTGTCCTCACACCTATCAATCTGGCCTGAGGTTCTAGTGTCCAATGGGTGGCCCTCCTGGCACTGTCGGACTAGATGGACTGTGACAGACATAGGCTGCATCAAAAGCACTTGTTCATTCCCCAGGCGGAAAAAGAATCCTCTCTTCCCACACCTTGAACAGGTAAAAGCCACCGTGGTCTCCTCCCCTCGGCTTCCCTCCGTTTCATCCGAAAACCGTGCTTGAGAGGGATTCAATTACGGCCCCCACTCGCCACGCCGCCTCTGTCTGTCCTCACCCCATTGTTTTACGGCACAACGGAGTGGCAATCTGCACTGTGGCCCCCACGGAGGAGGCTTTTGTTGAAACAGAAACTTCGGATGGCCTAAAAGGAGTGGGAATGTGAACTCAACCATCAGTATCACCAGAGAAGAAAGGGCAAGCCAGGAAGAGGTGCTGAGACGGGCGGGGCCAGACTGGGCACCGGCACTCAGAGATAACCGGTCCTCACTGGTCTCTGCTTCCCTTAGCTCCTGGGGACAGACAGTTATCAGTTGTCAGTTACTGCACCTGCCATGGCAGGATGGGGCAGGATGAGGCAGAGACGGGCCCCATGCTCTTCCTGGATGCTCCACAGTCCTCACACAGCAGGGGTTCCCAAGGTGCTTATACAAGGATGGGTGGGAAACAGAGGAGGGGGCATGAAAAAAGGAAGAGATGCATCGGTAAGATGCAGATGACAGTAACCTTTTTCTCACTAAACAGGGCCACACTGTGACAGACCCGCCTGGCCCTCCCCAGCTGCCACCTCACCACCCAGCCATTGTAACTAGCAGCCCTCAGCTGCCTCGCTCGCTCACATTCAGAGATGAAGAGTAGCCACCTTACACCAGCACCCTCTCCCCAGAGGCAGTGCTCGGTGCAATTCATGCTCTGGAGTCCCCGGGGACCATGTAGAAAGTAGGCTTCACGGAAGCCCACAGTCTTGTTTGTCATGGTCCCACCTGCCCTCGGTCTCCCTCACACTCTTTCTCTTAGGGTGCCCCTGTGTCGGCCATGTGCATGCAGAGATCTGCTTCAAGCTCTGCCTCGAGGGAACCTAAGTGAAGACAGGAAGGCAATGCAGACATAGAGAAAGAGCAGGAGACCTGCGCCATCCCATGGAAGCATTCGGTGACACCACGCGTGTCAAATGGTATTCACAGCACCCGTTTCCCCCAGTTCAAGCACCTGCAAAAAATGAATGGCCACCTCCAACTTTCATTCTTAATGCATGGGGCGTTGAACCCAGGGCCTAGTACTTGAAAGTCCCACTGCCAGGCTTAGCTCTTGAGATGAGACTTTACCATGTAGCCCAGGCCGACTTTGATATCAAGATCCTCCTGCCTCAGCCTTCTGGTTGCTCGGATGGTGAGCATGTGTCTTCATCCTGATGGACACACTGGGTAAAAGCAGCTAGCTTACACACAAGAAAAATAAGGAGTGGAGGGCACAAGGCCCAGGGTGAGCTCAGGAAACCTGGGAGAGGCTTGAAAGGTGTGGGGGGCAGCACCGGTGTTTCGGTGGTAAGCAGCCAGCAGGTACTATCAGACTGAGGTCCTCTGGCATAAAAGAAGAGCTCATTTAGGGGTGGCAAAGGGGACATGAAGCCACAGGGTGGCTTGCAATACTTAGGGCTGGTGGCAGAGGGGCTGCTAATATGTACCACCCCAAGTCCTGAAGGGACAAGAGAAAGGAACAATAGGAAAAATGACCAGAGAGGGAGCCCGTGTACATCTGAGGAAAGAGTCAAAGAAAAGCTCGCTAATCGTGCCTCTCCTCAGGCACCCATCTTCTGCTAGAGCTCCCAGACAAGAAGACAAAGGGCCCAAAGATAAGACAGCAGAATTGAAAGAGGCAGGGAGGAGGACTGGATAGACAAAAGAACTCAGCATACGTGGGGCTTTGCTTCCTAACACAGCTTTTAAATGCTTATACATTTAAATATTTCCGTAGATTAAACATATTTTGACTTTAAAATGTATTTTTAATCATCTTATGATCTATTCTCAGACATCTCACGTCTGTTCTAGAATTTTCTCACAGGTCTAATCCAGGCTCCTTAGAGAAGTATAGATCTGTTTCTTAGGAAGAAATTGCCTGAAGGACCCATTCCACGTACCCATCTTGTCTACACAGCACCACATGTATGAGTTCCAGGAGCTGGGGAGACAAAGATGAGTGCTACAGATGCACCCCTTAGCTTTGTGGAACTCAGGGCTTAGCCCTGTCAACCTGTGTCATGGTACCTGAGAAAATCGAGTCCTGCTTCCCCTCATTGTCCCTCGGGTCACTCAGCATCTAAAGGGCTGTTGGCTTCTTTGTGTAGTAGGAAAGGTAAAGATACCAGACAAGGCCTAATGTGTTCCTCTGCTTCTCTGGAGTCAAGGAGGGTGTCTGTATTATCTCCTGGGACTACAAATCAGAGAGGCATAGTGTATGTGGGAAGAACACACACACGGCCCAGGGTCTGACTCTGTTATAAAATCTAAGGTACAGTAATATATGTGACCCAGCTCCTAGCCAACTATACCTCCTCATACCCCACCACCCCCAAGCTCTGGGAAAACCCAAGTTGCAAGGAGACACAATCGGAACATACCAGTGACCAAAGAGACCACCCTCATGCCCAAGATTCAGAATACCACAAAATACCACAAATTCCAGTGCCTGGAGCCAACTGGGAGGCAGTTATAAATAGGTCTGGATTTTCATTGAAGAAATGGGTCTGGAACTTTCCTACTTCATAGGCTCTTCCATGTGAATTCACCCAGTGTCTTCTGGGTGGTAGCAGGCCTTCCATAAGTGGGAGCTACTTGAAGCACAGGGAACCCATACAGGAAGGAAGCTGTTACTAGTTACTTTTCTATCTCTATAGCCGTGACCTGAGGAGAAGCAGACACGGAAGGAAGGATTTCTTTTGCCTCAGTGTCTGAGATGACCCAGGCTGTTGTGGCTAGGAGAGACACAACCTCAGGGGGAGGTCAAAGCTGTGGTGGTTGAAACATGAGGCCGCTTGCTTACATCTGTGAGGACCAAGGAGCAGAGAGATGGGGGCCAAGGGCCTAAACACAAGCCGATGTGTGTGGGGGGGGGGGGATACATTTTACATCCAAACCATAGAGTAAAGTCCAAAACATTCTTCCGCACTCAAAGCCTCTCAGCATGGCCCTGACCAGCCCCCAGCTTATTCCCGCCTCAGGGACTCAAACTCGTATCTAAATTTATTCATGGCCAAATTAAAATAAGAACAAGAGGCAGTCAACATAGACGTCCCCGGTGCTATTAATATGTCAGGATACTTGGTCTCCCTCCAGTCCCAAAGCTACTGCTAATTAGCATGACCCTGAACAAGTCACTCACCCTCTCTGGGCCTCAGTTTCTTCGCCTGTGAAGAGGACACAGGGAGGGGTGTCTGGCGGGAGAGAGAAGCAACAGAACAGACGAGGCTAGACAACCTGATCACCCACCTGCGTCTCTTCACAGGAAGGCGTCCTGGAGGGGCGAATATCTGCCTGACCAGCCCTTCCTTTGAATTAACTGCAGGATACGAGCCTGCAAAGTGAGTTCAAACTCTGGTCTAGAGGGAGGCCCTGACTTCCCATTTCACTACAGCCTGCTCTCGCATGCCCATCCATGATAAACGCAGCTTCAGGAGTTCTCTGATTCCTGTTCGGCAATTCCTTGACCCCAAAAAAGAGCTTTGCCACCACTTCCCTTCTCAGGGTCCACCTCTGCTTCACTTGGGCAGCTAGCTTGCTTATGGGGAGGAAGGAAGAGACAATAAATAAAGCAACTGGTTAAAATTAAACAAACGATCACATAGGACCAGAGTTCTCCTTTACACCCCCACCTTCCCGTTATTCCTACCAATTTCTCTGCTGAGCCTGATGGTCCTCCAAGCAATTTGGTGTTCATCCGTCCTTGGCCAGCCTGTCACTAGAAAACTCGCAATGCCCAGGCCCAAGCAGAATCTCTATGCTAAAAATACCCTGCCTTCCTGAGTGACAACAGCTCCCTCCTCAAACTCACAGACCGCCAAGTTAAAAACAGCAGCCGTCAGCTTTAGATGGCACAAGTGACAAAGGCAGAGAAGCCTAAGAGCAGCAGGGCCACCCTAAGCCATCTGCCATCTTGGCCTGTCCTGGCTTCCCTCTTCCCAGAGGCAATGGGCATCTCAGTGGCACACCAAGCCGGACTTCTCAGCAGAGGGCATGGACTGGGCAATGTCTTGGACTGGAAGATCAGAATGGCCTGGAAGGAGGCAGGCAGAGGCTGGCTGCCTTGTCTACCTACTGGCCCATGCGCTATCTGGCTCAATGTGCAAACGTCTTTCTAGTAGAGGTATCAGAGGGAAGGGAAGTCAAAAGTCCCATTGCAACCAGGTGGGCCCAGAAGCTGACATGAGCTGAAACAGTCTTCAGGAAACACTGACTCCCCCAAAGCAAGAATACACAGGTGGGATTAAGAAATTAAGAGCAGGGCGGGTTCACTCACAGCGGAGTGTCTTCCCGGAAGAGGCCACAGGTCTATTCAGCTTCCTTTCCCATCCTGAGAAGACATTTGTAGACCACAGCATCATGTCACAGTGTCAAGAGGCTGGACACGCCTCATAGAGTTTTCCTTGAAGCTTATAACTGCCCATTTATGTGTTGCCATGTGCACCCCTTACAATGCAGTCCTGTTTACTGAGTTTTCATACATTAGTTCACAAACCTACCTATGTATTTATCTACATGCATATATTGTATGTGTGTTGTATATGTGCATGTGCCTATGCATTTGTGCATATGTGTGAATATACTGGTGTGGGGGGGGGTGTGGGTGTGTGGGGGGGTGTGCATCAATGTGCTCCTGACTCCTGAGCTCACTCCGCCTTGCACTCGGTGCTGACAGACATCTTTGGTGAAATGCAATAGGTGATGAGTTGGAAACAGTGGCTGCTCCATGCAGAAAAGCAGCAGCCCTCTGAGTAGGAAGGGACCGTCTCCTAAGCTATGGTCGTCACAGGGCACCGAGTGGTACAAGTCAGGGAATGCCAGGGGCAGGGAGGCAGGGTTTGAACAGCTGATCACAGAAACGGAAAGGGCAAGGAGCAAAAAGCCAGAGGTGCAGTTGTCTTCTACGTGGAAACTGACTACAGATGGAGTCACTGGGCCATGGCTGTGCAGGCACCCACACAGCAGAGCACTAGGGTGGAGGGGCCTGCAACAGGGTAATTCCCAACTACTTAAGAGCTCCACGGTCTCCTCTCTTGTATGTTTTTCAGGTTAACTTGCTTCAAAGGGTTTGTATCTTAAGGATTTCAAAGGGGTTTTGTGCAAGTTTCTGTAAATGGCAGGCACAGACAGCAGCAGCAAGTTGCATGAAAAGGCCTCACACCAGACTAAAGTGGAGGTTTCTGAGTCAGCCGTGGCAAGGCTGCCCTTCACTGACTGTGTATGCAGACAGGAATTCTTAAGTGCCACACCCCAACTCTCAGTGTGACCTCATGGACAGGCCTGCATCTTATTCCTCTTGCCTCCATGTAACCAGCCCAGAGCCAGGTACAGGCAGTCCACAAATGCTCATGGCGGAAATGCAAAGACACCTTGGAGTGCCATGATGGCACTGCGTAAGGAGAGGAAAGGGCTTGGGGCGTCAGTCCTCAAGGTAAAGAGCTCTCCAAGCTGTCCCTTGATCTAAGAGCCCAGAAGGACAGCGAGTGAAGGCAATCGATCGATGTCCTGTTGACCTCCCTTCGCCCAGCGGTGCCCGCAGACACCATAGCAATGGGTACCCAGGATGTGCTGTAGTCTGTGCTGACTTTGGAGAAAAAAAAAAAAAAAAAACCAGAAATAGAAACCTCAGCGTCCACCCTAAGGGGCAGTGAAGCAGGAAGAGAAAACAGGCTGCCCACAGTAAAGATGTTGGTGGTGCCCTGAGCCAGACACTGTGTCCGTCTTCTGCCTACATTCTCTCACTTGGTTCTCTCAGCATTAGAAGAAGGCAATAGCATGGGAGGACTCTCTTGATGCTAGTGGAAAGCCACAATTCTCTACCTTTCTCAGATATCAGCCCAACATGCCCTAGTTCCCCAGGCGGCTCCACCTACCGCAGAGTCGGAGCCCTTGGACCCCTCCTTCAAGCCTTCAAAGGCTCTGCCTGCCACCTTCATCAGTTCCTTTCCTACTGGGACCACAGACCTTGCCTGGTTCTGAGCCTCCATGGACTGATTCTCTCTAGATTTTCAGCCGTTTCTTGGTGGTGCCTCCTAACCACTCTGCTTGGCTGGTGTAACTAACCCTGTGTGGCAGTTATTTATTGTCAACTGACAGGATTAAGAATTTTAAACAGTACATACACCTCTGGTGTGTCTATGAGTCTATTCCTGGAGGCATTTTACTGAGGAAGGAAGACCTTGAATGTAGGCGGCACCATCTGACAGAGGTCCCAGGATGGAGGGAGGAAGAAGAGGTGAGTGCCTGCATTCATCCCTCTGCTACCTGCCTGCGGATGCAATATGGACAGCTGCCTCCTGCCCCTGCTCCTGCTGCCAGGCCTCCCCCACCACGGTGGACTGTGCACCCTTAAACTGTGAGACAAGACAAACCGATCCTTACTGAAGTTACTTTGTTGAATATTTTGTCACTGGAGAAAAAAAAAGTAATATACCATAGGTGTTCCAGAAACCTGCAAGATCTCATTGATAAATTACCTTTTCCAGGTGTCTGTTGGGGGCCCGATCATGATGTTGCCAATGTCCAAACCCCAAGCATTTTGCAACTCATGCAATAGCAACCTGAAGTCAGCCACAGTGGGGAAGTACACTGCAGAAACCTGTGAGGCCCATGAGTTCATCCCCAACCAATGCCGGTGGACAAAACTGAGTGACATACAGCTGCTTTGGACTCAAACCCCCCAGATCACTCTCTCTTCAGATTTTCACACCATACCTTGTGCATTGGAGTGTCTGCATGCAATGTGTAGACAGGGGGCTTGTCAGACATCTGGGGGTTCAGTGAGGGGCAGCAAAAATCCAGAAAGGGAATACTGATCTGAAATTAATCTTTAGCCTCATGCTATCCCTTCAGCCAGTGCCTTTTGGGATCTGACCAGAGTCTACAAGCAAGGGCACGCTTCATTCTTCAAGGTGAACTTGGAGACTTAGTAATTTAGCACCTTTCTAAAGCTGAAGAATTACCCGTGAGAGCCCAGGTCAACCCCAGGTCTATACAGTGCTAATGCCAAGACTCCCCCTACTCTACCTCAGTGCAGAGTCATACTTCATGTCCTTGGTTCTGGACTTCCCCAACTTCTGCTTCTAGCCAGTGGCAGACAGGACAAGAGCAGCTGTGATGGGCAGAGGTGGAGGAACCGTATAGGTAGCCAGATCAGGCACTCTGCTGGAGAGCTGGGAAGAGGGGATTCGTCTGCAAACCACGCACCAGCAGCTCTGTGGATGAGTTGCAAGCTGCCATTGTATTGATGGAGCCCTGATCCTCAACAAGAGGGGCAGCTGCCCTGTTGGCTTCTGCCTGAGTATGTCAGACAGCTGAAGCAGAGTAGGGAGAAATCCCTTTCCTGCCACAGAAATAAATAATTAAAGTCAAAGTTTGCCCAACTTGCCAGTGGGTAGAGAGAATACAGTTTACCCAAAGTCTCTCACAGAAGAGCATCCAAGGGCATTCAGGACTGCCACCACCCTGGCAATGCTCACTGTGTTTCCCAGAAGCCAAACTCTGTACCTCGCATGCCACATTGCCACCTGGGCCCAAGGCCACCAAGGCTTGGGGACCAAGGAAGAGGCTGAAGGAGAGGAGAGCAGAGCTGCAACACATCAAGGTTGGGTGGAGCAGGAGAGTGCCACAAACAGGCAATCTGTGAGCCAAGCAGAATGATCTAGAGCTCAGAACTAAAAAGGAGCTGGGTGTCTCACCTCTGGCATTTCTGGCAAAGAAAAGATAGGCTCTGGAGCTGCTGCCAATTTCCATGGTGTAAATACTCAATAATCACTTTCAAGGCACCAACAACCCAACCAACAGCCAGCAAATTACCTAAATATTTAGTCATCAGCACCAGTGTGAGCCAGCTCTAGATGATGCCTGGGAAAGATGAGTATGGAGGTAAGTGCTAGGGTAGATTCCGTAAGTGAGCAACAATGGCCAAAGCACAGCCCTTACCTGGGTGGAGTTGGGACTCTACATTCCAATAGCTGTCCAGGAGTCCTCATCCACCCAGCTTCTTCTGTGTGCTCACCTGTCCTTAGTCCTGTCGTCCCTGCCTTCACTCCCATCACATCTGTGTCTGTTGCATTAACCCCTTCTTGGTGTCTTGGTGTCGTGGACCCTGAAACATTTCCCCCCACTAGATGCTTAGTCTTGGCTGCCAATGTAACACCTCTGCCCACCAGATGCTTTGTCTTGGCTGTCAATGTAACACCTCTGCCCACTAGATGCTCACTCTTGACTATCAGCTTGGCAGAATCCAGAATCACCTAGAACACAAAGTTCTGGGCATCTCTCCATGGAAGTTTCTAGATTAGGATAACTGAGGTAGAAAGACCCATTTTGAATGTGGTTGGACCGTTCTGCATGTTAGGGTCCCAGACTGGATGAAAAGGAGAAAGCCAGCGAACCACTAGTGTTCATCTCTCTCTGCTCCCTGACTGGCTGCACGTGACCACATTGCTCTCACTCTTGTTGGGACAGCCTGTCATGGTGGACTGTAACCCAGGAGTGGTACCCAAACAAACCCTTCCTTTCTTCCTTAGGTTGCCAGGAGTTTTGTCTTTTGTCACATCCACAAGACAAGTAACTAACACTTCACAGACATCAACCCTCAGCCTTGGTCCCTCTGCTGGCTCCCTTCCTGCTGTGGAATAACCTTCTGTACACTTTGAAAATGTGCTGCTCTCATTGTTAATAAAAAAAGCTGATTGGTCGATAGCTAGTTGGGGTTTTCCGAGCAGAGAGAACACTGGGAAGAATCATCTTTGGCTGACTTGCACACAATGCAGTCTGTACTTGTGTCAGTGTAGATATGTATGTCGCCTTTAAAAGTCTATGTATTTTCAGAGCAAGGGGACCAGACACCAATGAAAACGGATGGCCCAGGTAAACAGATTCAAGGCTTCTGGCTGAGATGATCCAGCCTCACAGAATACTACTGCAAGGACTTACCAGTTATCCTAATTTTCTCAAGTTTTTCCCCAAAGATGCCAGTGCCCCCAGACAACAGAAATCAGTCTAGAGAAAACAACACCCACATTCCCAAAAGATAGGTTATGGATGTTTGTCATCATTTAAGGGGGTTGGTTACAAGTTGTTGTTGGTCATAGTCATAAGAAAAGTTAGACAAAGGAGTTAAATTTAAAGATCTCTTTCTAAGGGAAAAAGGGGGAATATGATATAGAAATGAGATAAATGGGTAGATTTTAAATCTACTTTAATCCAAAAGACAACTATTAATCTCAAAATAATTTACATTGGTATTGATTTTGGTTTATTGATACAAATTTAAAGTTAATTTTATTATACTGTATGTCTATTTCTACTCTTGTTTGGGTATTGTGTTTATGTAGCTCATTTAAAAATGTAATGTATAAGCCGGGCGTTGGTGGCGCATGCCTTTAATCCCAGCACTCGGGAGGCAGAGGCAGGCGGATCTCTGTGAGTTTGAGACAAGCCTGGTCTACAAGAGCTAGTTCCAGGACAGCCTCCAAAGCCACAGAGAAACCTTGTCTCGAAAAATGTAATGTATAATTAAGAAATACATTAATAGATATCTATTAATATCTATTAAAATAAGATTAATAGTTATCTATAACAGTCAAACTGATAACCATGTTAAATATGTTTCCAAGGTCATACACAGATATATTTAGATAGATGGTTTTCAAATACTTGACCTACAAAATATGACATTTAATATGTTTAATAACCTGAGGTTTTTCATGACAGCAAGACACATCTGCTCTTGGCAGCACCAATCTACATCAGAGAAGATGATGGTCATTGAAGAAACTCCATATGGAGTTTTTCTTTATGGCAAAATTTACCTCAAAAACTGTCCTTCCCTAATTGCTGTCAGTGTACTGTCTAAACTGGACCAGCAAGATGCAAAAAGAGAAAGGTTGAGTCAGGGGACGATAACAAGAATGGAGATACCATAATAGAGGGAGATATTTTAGGTTTACGGAGAAATCAGGCACTAGGGAAATGTCTGGAGATCTACAGAGATGACACCAGCTAACAATCTAAGCAACAGAGGAGAGGCTACCTTAAATGCGCTCCCCTGATAATGAGATTGATGACTGATTTACATGCCACCCAGTAGCCCTCATCCAGCAGCTGGTGGAAGTAGAAGCCGACACCCACAACTAATCACTGAACTGAACTGGAATCCAGATGCAGAAAAGGAGGATTGATGATCAAAGGGGTACAGACCAGGCTGGTGAAACCCACAGAAACAACTGACCTGAACATTGGAGAACTCTTGCTTCCCAGACCGATAGCTGGAATACCAGCATGGGACTTATCCAGACCCCAGGAACATGGATTTCATTGAGGAAACCTTGAAAATCTACAGGACCTCCTGTAGTAGATCAGTACTTATCTCTAGCATAGGTGTGGACTTTGGGAGCCTATTCCGCATAGAGGGATACTCCCTGAGCCAGGACACATGGGGGTGGGCGTAGGCCCTATCCCAAAGGATATGATAGACTCTTACGACCCCCTATGGAAGGCCTCACCATCCAGGGGGAGCAGAAAGGATATGTGATAGGTAGGGTTTAGTTGAGGGGGTGGTAGGGGAGGAGGGGAGAGAGAAGAGAACTGGGATTGTCATGTAAAATAATCTTGTTTCTAATTCAAATAAAAAATCTGGAAAAAAAAGAAACAGAAAAAAAGATGCAAAGAAAGTGACTGCCAAACTTTGCCAAGACAAGATAGGATAGTCCTTCAAAATTCCTGGCTTCTCAAAAATCTCTGTAAGATGTACTAGGTCTGCAGGCCAAAGACAGATGCCCCAACATTGCAGAAAAACTTTGGGTGACTGTCCAGGCAGCCAGAAGTCCCTGTCATTGGGTAAAACTGTACCATTCTGAAGTCTTTGATGGAGATAAAGACTAAATAATTAAAGTTTTCTTTATTTATGAGTCATAAAGATAATGGTAAATGATAGAATATTTTCTCTAAATTTCTCTCAAATACAAATGAACTGGATATTGTAACTGTAATTCTTACTTGGTAACTGTTTTGTTGTATATAATCTTACTGTGTTAAAGTTAAAGCCTTCCTTTGTATGTAGACAAAAAAGGGGGAAATGCTGTGGAACAACCTTAGTACACTGTAAATATGTGTTGCTCACATTGTTTATAAAAAGCTGATTGGCCAATAGCTAGGCCGGATTTTTGGGCAGAGAGAATGCTGGGAAGAAGAAGGGTGGAGTGTGGGGAGTCAGGAGCCAGACGCAGAAGAAACGACATGGGAGGTTCATAGATGAGGTAAGTGAGCCTCGGGGCAGCACATGGATTAACTAACAGAAATGGGTTAATTTAAGTTGTAAGAGCTGGCTGGAGACAAGCCTAAGCTATTAATACTAACTAACATTAATATTAAGTCTCTCGTGATTTTTGGAAGCCACTGCCAGGACACAGAAAAACTCCACCAACACCTTCCCACCAAAGAGTGAACATGACTCCCTCGCTATAACCTCTTTACCCTTCACTCACAAGCTTCCTTCTCTACTTCATATTCAGAGGCACCATCTGCTCTCTCTGTCCTCTCTCTCTCTCTCTCTCTCTCTCTCTCTCTCTCTCTCTCACACACACACACACACACACACACACACACACACACACACGTACTTCTCTGCACATAGGATCCTGTCCAGGCCTCCCCCCCAGAATGGAAAAAGACACCATCCTATCGAGGACTTTATGCGGATATGGCCTCATCATAGTTCATCCCAAGGACCAAACAGTAAAACACAAAAGCAAACACATCAGTGCAGATGATGTGACCATCGAGGAGGAACGGCAGTCAAGATGCTAAAGATAGTCGACCTTTCTGCTTGGAAGCTCTTAAAACTGCGTGAGCGGTGGTATGGCGGATGGCAGAGGCTTGAGAATGAGGAGAAACTACTTGATACTAGGGGGATGTGGGCTGAGAAGGAGAGACAAAGCAGGGGGCTGGAGCCCATGGCTGGGGTAGGCTGGGGAAAATGAAAAATGGTTTTCTTGATAGAATGGAAGTTTCTTTAAAGATACCTTTAGGAAACTGTTCCTGGAACTCAGGAGACATTTGAGCAGGTGACAATGAAGCATGCAGTCTAAGGCCCCTGTGGATCTCCCCCACGAAGCCCCCAGCAAGTGCCCCACAGCTCACTAATGCATTAGTATGAGGGACTGGAGGGAGGGGATACTCGGAGAGAAAAACAAGGGGACAGCTGACATCTGGGTTACCCCAGCTACAGCAGGGAGGAATGACAAGTGAATTCAGCAAAAATGTTTTATTTCCACATCTATTGTCAAGCCTAATTATTGGTTGAAATTAGAGGTTCTGCCCCGATCATGGCCATGAATAAATAAAGATATGTTTGAATTTCCGCAGATGTGATTGAATTTCACGTATCTTTCCTTTCTGGGAGTGAAAAGGAAGACGCAGCCAGCCCTCACATACACTGACATCTACATTTAAGGCATAGAAACCTCACTGCATCCGTGGAAGTCAGCCTTCTGATCTCATCTCATGCCTCCATCCATCAGACCACACAGCTGAGTAAATCAAGACACTCTGCGTCCTGAGTTTTCCTCCAGGCTGTGGAAGGTGCACACTGGCATCGTGTCCAAGCCCAGCAAGATAATGGCAGTCTGCGAGATGTTTCCCTCCACACACTCTGCATGTGCAATCCTCACCGAGCTGATCACTTAATCAGAGAGTCTGAGAGCCAGCTTAGGGCCTGAGAGCATAAGTGGCAATGAGAAGACTACAAAGATGAGGAAGACCACAGCGTCCACCCTGAGGAGCCTGCCACCTCACACCCATTAGCACTTGGAAGATTCTCCCGTTGCCCCTGGGGTCTGTGGGTTCTACGTGACTCAATTCTAGCAACCCTGGTGGAAAGCAAGGGAGAAATGGGGCTGGTGCTGAAAGCACCGACTTCTGATCACTATCCCTTGCCAATCAAACACCAGTGTTTGCGCAGCTTCTACGATGTATGAGTGAGCTCGACATGATTTAAATTGTCTGGAAAGCCAAGCTTGGCAGCACACACCCATAACCCAGCACTCCAAGGTTGGAAATTGATGGGTTCAAGGTCATCTCTGACTACATAACCAGGCCAGCAGAGCCACACAAGACCCTGTCTGGAAACAATGAAGAAGAGTAAGTTCATGAAGGTAAAGAACCTAGTGTGTATAATATACAGATACCATTTAAAGGATGTGAGCATCTGTGGATGCTGCTGAGTGGACTGGAGTCTCTCCCTTGCTGACACTGAGTGGAAGCTAATGTTGACATCTTGGTCAGGAATGATGATATCACCACCCAGCTCTGTTTCTTAGGAGCCACTCTAAGGGTTTTCTTGACAGAAGCAACACCCTCCACCCAGTCCTGACTCTCCTCCGTCTCCCTCCCACTCAGTCTCTGCTTACCCTGAAGCCTGGCCTGCCTCCTGCCAGTGTGCTGGCCACCTCACACCCCATACCTCACACCTCACACTCACAACATGAGAAGAAGTCCAGAGGCCCCATCCTGTCTCCTACCTTCCTTCTCTCTCTGGCTAGGCAAACCAGACTGGCTGCCTAGCATGGTGGCTCTCGGGGGCTAGCCATTGGTTCTGATGACAAAATTGCTGTCAAACTCATTTCCAATAGCTTGATAGAATCAGACTCTCAAGGGCATCGTGCAATGACTTATTCTGTACCATACCAAATTTACCAATGCCTGCTGACCAACTCGCCGAAAAGGATACACTTCTCATGGTCAAACACTGCAGAGACAGGATTCCAAAGAACCAAACTATACATGAAATCAGAAGAGGTGACTATGAGGACCAGCAGGAGGTAATTAGGGGAAAGAGAGGAGGGTAATGGGAAGATGATGATAAGAGCAAAGAATGTTGCACAAGTGAATGTGTGTGTGAGCAAATGTGTGTGTGCACGTGTGTGTGTGTGTGTGTGTGTGTGTGTGTGTGCAAGTGCCATCATGAAACCCATTACTTTGTAGAATAACTTTAAAAAAAAAAAACAAGTTACTGTAAGTGACTCTGAGGGTCACGTGACTCAGCTTCCTGCCTCTGACCTCCTTTTAAGGGAAGATCAGAATCTATCTTGTCACAAGTGACCCTGAGTAGAATTATTAATACACACTTGGCCTTGTATCGTAGACAAGAATAGAAAGGAAAACAAGACAAAAGCCACCCAGACTAAAGCACCTTTCTGTGGACACTAATACTGTGTGGACTTGGTGTTAGAATACTAGCTGATTCACAACTGGAAACCTGAAGCCCAGAGAGAGATGAGCCGGAGACACCTGCTGGGGAGCTGCAGAGCTCATGTCGTGTTTTGCTTTTTACTACGAATCTTGCCCCAGCGCCGCTAGACAGGCTGGTGGTATTCATCCACTCTGGCGAACGTATGATACCCCCATGTTAACCAAGCCACACAGGAGCTGATTTCTGAAAGTCTGCACTGTGCACGAAAGTTCTCCCATCTCCACTGCCTGCTCAATTCCTTCATCAGTATGTGGCAGATCCCTCTGAGAGAAGACTGAGTCACAGTGTGACCCATCCCAGAGCCATGTCTTCACCCCGCGCCTCACTCGCCCAGGTGTGTGCATGGCTCGGGTTTGCTATGTGCATGCAATTGTGCCAAACCAGACTCTATAGGAGGCATGTGAGCTGGCCAGGTGTAAAAAGACAATGCACTTGCCTTTCCTGACTCTATTAAACTCAGATTGTAGACAAATGGTGCTCAATAAATGCACACAAGAGGATTGAATCTGCACGTGACTTCAAAGTCCACTGAATTCAGGAGTTAATAAAGAAAAAAGATAACGACACCTGGAAGAAGGAAAATTGAACTGTAGAGTGATATAAATCGGTGTCCACCCCGACCCTGCCAAAGTACACCCAAACCTTCAGCCTCAAGTTGTGTGTGCAATACAGAATCATGGTCACACAATATGCCCTAATCACAATATGTCCTAAGGTAGAGACCCTGGTACACTACTGCATTTCATTGTAAAAGATGAACCAAAGGCAACACCGCACTACCATAAGCCTGCCATTGCCAGAGAGGCAGGACCTGCTATCTATAAGCAAATAACGGTCCTGACACCCCAAAATACTAGTCCCACAGATTCTTTGCAAAGTACTATTTATATCTAAAAAACTCCAGCCCAGTGAGAAAGCATATGGGTAGAAGAACCAATAGTGAAGACCAGCCTAAGGCAGAGCTAGCTGACAGACGCGCTCTCCAGCGAGCTCTAAACCCAGGAGTGCTCCTCCAGCCGTTACGAGCAGAGCAATACCCCACCAGAGTTCTCCAAATAGCAGACTCTTAGCCCGATGATTGTTGCCATCATTTGCCATATTTTCCGTCCAAAAGCTCTCTCTGCTGCATGGTGAGCAGCCTTTATAGCCAGGGATGAGTGTCCACCCTTTGAATTTTCATTGGTGCATCTGCCTTGCTATTTCTCTACAGCAGGTTGTATTATCGAGGAAGGATTAACGAGGAAATGGATGCAAACATTTTTATTTCAAATAGCTGCTTTCAGACAAGATCTGGAGAACAGCATCAAGCCATATGATTGTAAAAGAAAAAAAAATCCTCACCACCCAACTATTGGGCATCTTGCCATTATTTGGAAATAGCATGTAAATACAAACAACTAGGGTGGGGGGAGATGTACATTTTTCATTTGTGTCTAGCTAATCATTTTTTTTATTATTAATTTGGTCTCTTTTATTTCACATAAATGTCATCTCAAGCACCAAACATCAACAAATAAGATCGTTTATCTTGCCGAGGGAAAGCAAAACACTGCATTGCCATTCAGAGAGGCAGCTGACGTCCCCGCTGCACTACTAATAAAGATGGCCTTCAGAACAAAAAATAATCATTTCCTATTACTTTCCACCAGGCCTCGTCCATAAATGTAGGGCCCCGCTGGTAATTGCCTTCAGTGAAGAAGTGGACTCGGCTAGTACAATTTCCGAGGATGAAAAACTGAAGAACACCCCAGATCGAGGGTTGAGCTGGGGTGCCTCTCTCTGCCTGCTGTTCCGAATCAGTGGATGGAGACAAAAAGAAGGGAGATGGTGTTTTCCTTAGCTTTCCATCTTCCTTTTCTGGGTCTGAGTAGAAAGAAGAGGAGGGCGTGGTGGATGTAAAGGAAGGGAGGCCACTGTAGATAGAACATCCCTGAGGCTGGTCCAGCAGCCGCCACTCCCAGGCTCGGACACACACACACACACACACACACACACACACACACACACACACACACACACACACACACACAACAGCGGCATCCCTGCACACGTGTGTGTGAGCCTCCTGTCACGGGCAGGGAGGCTGCATGGCTGCGCTGATGAATCCAGCCCGAGCCCGTAGACTCCACGCTTCCCAGTTGCCGAAGCATTTGGCTCGCCTGCCCGTGCCGCCTGCTCTGCCAAGCGAGGCGCTGACTCCACAGGAGAACCGTCCTGTCGATCTCTGCAGGAACATAAGACCTTTTTTTCCAAGTAAAATGTTCCCCAACTCTGCAAGGGAGGTTGGCAGTACATCTCCAACTCTGGCCTGTCTTTTTAATACGCTTACAATAGCTCAGTTGGACTGAGACCAGCTGTTGGGACATCACCATTTGTAAATGCTTAAAACAGCTAACTCCTTGTTTTCTTGGCAACGGTGACTGGGGGGTTGGAGGGGGGAGGAAAGAAAAGAGAAGAAAGAAGAAGGCTAGCTCCAGCCACTTCCATTCACACATTAAGAGCCGTTGCTTACCAGCTTTGGCATCCGACAGCCATTGTTTGCGGGGCTCTCTTTAAGTTTCTCATCACCCCACTCTATTCACCCCTTGGCCTGAGCAGAGCTCAACAGAGGGCTCTAGTCACCGGGGTCCTCACGGAGTTCACACCAACCATGTGCTCGGTCTTCATCTGGAAGGACGTGAGGTGCCCACAGGCATGCTCTCTGTTAAGGTCTTCTCTGATCTGCTTGGTACCTGCCGGGGATGATGGTCACTCAGTGTTCCAGGACAGGGGACCACATGAGACCTTCCAGAATCACCCACAACCCTTCCCAGTTCTGAAGACATGCATTCAGTGAGGCACAAACAGTGCCACAGCCACCCCCCCACCTACCCCCACCCTGCCCCACATGAGGCCATTCTGAAGAAAGGCACCTGCTCCGGGTCCACCTTTCATTTGGGTGACGATGTCGGAGAGACATCTGCAGGAAAGTCCCCAAGTCATCACTAGGCTACTCAAACTAGATGGGGGAATTCCTAGGGAACTAGTGAAGTTCTTCCCTGCCTTCCTGCTTCCCTGATGGGGTAGTCACTATTGGCAAGGCAGCCTCCAGGGCCCAGTGCCCATCCACCGTGGGCACCCACATGCCTCTAGCCCAGCAGCCCTGGAGAACAGGCGCTGACAGGCCCAGCACCACCACAGCGGGGACAATGGGCTTTGTGTGCCATGGCCCGCTCTCGTGGCCTTCTGTTCGATGGCCTCCCCCACCAAGGGCAGTGGTGGCTGCATCTGTCCTTGCTCCTTTAGTGGGGTTTCTGGGCATGAGATAAGCACGGTCTGTCTGTGTCACACACACACTTGGAGATGAGTGAATTCAAGTAGCCAAATGTCTCGGCAGGGTTGAAATCCCGCACAGAAGCTCCGAGAGCAAGAATGGTGCCCAAAATTGGGCCCATGAGGACGAGCACTTGGTGGGAGTATTGTACAACTTGGCCTGAGATTAGAAAGTTCTACTCTCCTCTGATGGCAGTGTGATATGGTAGATTCCTTGTGTGGAAGACAGGAGTGCAAAACAGATAAACTGCAAACAGCCAGAAAGCTGGGCTTCTGGCTAAGGAGCAGGACACAGAGGAAAGAGCAAAGGACAATGAGCCAGGCCCCTACCACTGGCCAGCTCAGCCACCAGAAGCACCCGGGACCTACCCTGTGGTCTAAACCATTTCATCTGTACAGGCCCAGGCATTTGGTTGAAAAGCCATCCACGTAGCATCTGTTCTAGAATCGTGCCGTGTCCTTCCTAATTCAGCATCCATACACCAGCTATACCCCACTCTAAGATGCCCAGTGAGCAGAAGCTCAGATATGAACTGGATATTTCATTTAAAAATTAAAGTCTCTCTCTACTTTTGGTAATCAGATAAAGCCAAATCAGCCTACAGTCATTGTTTCAGGGAAAAAAAAAAAAAAAAAAGAGTATGAAGTCCTTTAATGGAAGCTTTTGATTCCCAGACCAGAAGCAATGACCAGCACATACTGTGCTCAGCACACAGTGGGCTCATCACATACTGGGCTTGGCACACAGTGGGCTCGGCACACACTGGGCTTAATATGGATCATACTCATTGAATAGAAAAAGTTCCATGTGCAAAGTGGGGTCCCTGAGAAGACAGAGGAAGTGACTTAAGAACACCAAGGTCACTCCAACTACATCCTGGGAGAGGGTTTACAAAGCACTTTCCCAGCTGTATCTACTTTAGATTGTAAGTGGAAACTGAAATCTGGGGTCTTTGTTAACCCTGGCCGTGGAATTATTACCACTGAGCCAGAACAGGCCCAAGGAGTCTTCAGTCAGAAGCAAGGATGACATACAGGGCTGGTTGAAGTTTGAATGAGACAGTGTAATTAAGCAGCCACTGGCCTCTTCATGATTCTCTAATATTTTTCCTCCTGGGATAAAGCTCCTTCCAGACTGTGTCCAACCTATCCACATTATAGCCTCAATATTGCACAAAGGGTGATCTGGTGTTGACACAAATAACAAGAAAACATGGAAGAGCTGAGCCTCCACCCTTGGGTACCTTTGCCTCATGATATCTGGGGAAGCAAATGAACAAATAGAAAGAAAGAAAAAACAACTCATGACTTAGCTTGTCTGTGAAAATGATTAAAAAAAAAAAAACAGAACAGAACAGATAGGGACAACCAACAACAGAGAAAATAAGTAATCCCATTCCACTTAGGAAGCAGAGGTGAGGTGACAAGCCAGACCAGGCTTGCTCAGACCTCACATGTGACAGTGATAAAGCCTCAGTCCCTAGAAGCCACCAATGGGGTCCAAGATGGTTGGCCCTACTGCATTCTGAGTCCCACCAAGGACCCCAACAGCTGCCAACAGTGACAAAAGGGCACGTGGGTTCATGTCATCCCTTCCAACCCTGAAGCCATGTTAGCTAATCAACCACAACCTCACTCAGGGCAGCCACTGTCACTGGGGTACAAAGAATAGCCAGAACAGAGCCAGGGCCACCATGCACCCTACCAGTTCATGTTATCTCACCGGAGTCCTCCAAGGAAGACACACAGACCAGGAAACAGTCATGCGGATTGGTAGCTGGGCCACTGTGAGCCAGCAGATGATTGACTGATCTGAATGCCAGCAACCACACACAGAGCCACCTTGTCTGGCTGAAATGGCCACAACTAAGCTTAGCCCCATGAGCAGCAGCATGGGGGGCTGTCCATCCCATGCAGAGCCCTGCAGTGACTGAGGGCGAGTCACCTCCAGCACCTGAACTGTGGAGGTTTAATGTTGGCCATGTATCTAGTTTATTTGTGACAAAGTCTCAGTGGGCAGCCTGGCCTCAGTGTAATTATTGTGCCGAAAGAAAGAAAGAAAGAAAGAAAGAAAGAAAGAAAGAAAGAAAGAAAGAAAGAAAGAAAAAGAAAAGAAAAAAGTAGAAGACACACAGGACCCTACTCTTCCAAGTTGTAAGGAATACAACACTGTGTTCTTGTCTACAAAATCCTCCACCAGGACCATGTGATCAAGCCCTAGATCTAGTCATTTAGGGCAGTGTCCTGTGATGGCTAAGAGGATGGCATAGTAAATCAGGCTGCCTGGGTTTAAATCTTGATTCTGTCACTTTGTCACTATGCAGCCCTGGGTAAGTATCTCAGCCTCTCTGTGTCTCTGCTTCCTCATCCACAAACTGAAAACAAGAACATCCAATTTCTTCATGCTGGTGAGAGGAAAGCCTGCTCCCAAATCCAGCAGGTTCTTTCCCAAGTCCTCCTCTCTCCTACTAGCCCCAAGGGCTGAAACATGCACACACACACACACACACACACACACACACACACACACACACACACACTCACACATGCACACACCACTTCTGTGTTCACTCATCTATAACACTTGCTCCTGCTCTGTTTTTAATATTACTGTTTCAGGTGCTGGAGAGTCCAGTTGACAGAGTTCCTGTCAGGCATACACAAACCAGTGTTAGACCCCACCACTGTATAAACCAGGTATAGAAAAGCACAAATTTAATCCCAGCATTGGGGGTGGGGGAATGAAGGCATGGGGATCCAGAGGCTAGCCTACACTACCATGAAGAGTTGGTGGCCAGCCTGGCCTACATGGGAACTGTGTCTGCCAGTGGCTTAGATCCCTCACATCCCTGCCTCCAAAGCTGAGCGATGCAGCTGTGAACCTGGAAACCCGATAGAACCAGCTCAACCTTGGCCCTACAATAAGGCATCTGGACCCACAATGTATACCCCTCCCTTCCAGGCATTAAGACAAATGTGGGTCAGGAATAAACTCAGAGTCACTTGCCCAGGTTAAACCCCTGCCATATTCCATTCTCGTGTGACCTTGAACAGGCCTGCATTGCACTCCACTATCCTCTCAGGAGAGGGCCTCCAGCCGTCGTGGGAACACTACACAGACTGAGTGAGAGAGAGTGAGAACACGTGTGTCCCCCGTGTCAATGCAACCTCATGTTAAAATAGAGGGGACAGAGTGAGAAGGCGAGGCTCCCGGGGCCAAGGAGGGGAGAGCTAGGCAGGTGCCATGCAGCATGAAAAGCTCAGGTCAGACACAACACTCCTCCCTCTCCTGCTACTGTTTGGATGTCATATGCCACACCCAACAGGCTCGAGGTTTTAAATGCTTGATGCCCAGCCCATAGCACTGTTCCGGAGGTTTCAGAGCCTTTGATTGACAGTCTAGCTGGAAGAAGTGGGGCAATAGGGGTGGGCCTTGAGGCTTAATGCCTGGCCCACTTCCTGTCTTCTCTCTGCTTCCTGATGGCCGAGGTGAGGCAGCTGTCACTTTCTATCCACAGTAGGAAGCAGAGAGAGATGAATGCTGGGGATCAACTTCTGTCCTCCTTGGGATGACACCACCCACACTGAAGAAGGGTCTTTGTAGTGATCCATTATTTATGGTTTATTAAAGCTTGACTGAGTACTCAGAAAAGCAAAGCCAGCCTCAAGCTGTAGAGATCAGGCAGTGGTGATACACACCTTTAATCCCAGCAGCCAGAAGCTAGGAGGTGGTGGTGCACACCTTTAAATCCTAGGGCTCAGGATTAAGAGGTAGATGGATCTCTGTGAGTTCAAGACCACCCAGATCCACACAAGATTGAATCGGTCTAAAAGACAATTATAGCTCACACCTTTAATCCCAGCATTAGAGGGGTGTAAAAGACAGGAGCAAGGATTCAGTAGGACGCCTCCGTTCTCCAGGTCTGAGGCTTGGTGAGAGCTCGTGAAGACAGGATCAGCCCGTTCAGCTTTAGCTCTAGGTGAGAGCTGGTGACCGGGTGCTTTGCTACCCTGATCTTCAGCTTGAGCCTAATATCAGTCTCTGGGTCTTTTTTTTTTTTTTTTTTTTTTTTTTTTTTTTTTTTTTTTTGTTACAATAGAGCAGCTGAGGCTGGGTGACTTACAAAGAATAGAAGTTTCCAGTAGCTCACCATCTGGGAAGCTTGATATGATCACGTGACCCTGGCGCCTTGTCAGCCTCTCCATGGGCCCTCATGCTGTTTCACCCACCAAAAGCAGGTCCAGGCACACGTGCACACGAGACAAAGTACAGCCTTGCTGCAGAACAACCTGTCCCCTGGAGGCAACTAAACTAGCTGTAAGAAAATGAACCTAGTCCTCTGAGAAAGGCATTAACCCCCTTAACCATATCACCCCGTAAAGGCTACCCCTCCCCACATGGCCTCCAGGGTGAGTTGGGAGGTTGGGGGGACAGGTTCTAACTCTTAACACTTACCAATGGGGACCAGCCAGAGGGGTGGGGCTTATTCCATAGAAAGAAGTCTTGTTTAGCATGGACGGTCCCCCACATGCAGGCCCACACGAGAGACACAGCATGTCCAGTACAGTAATTTATTTGTCTGGACCAGTGTTGGGAGGTTACAAATTGCCCCATCGGGGTGCCCTTCCACTCCATCCCTGCCAACCTTCCAGGATCTCAGCCCCACACCTAGCGCTGGGAGGTTCTTGGGATACTGCAGGGCCAGGCCTCCCGGAAGGAAATGGCTGTGCCCAGTCATAATATAGAGCAGAGAAAAGCCTGTGAGGACTGAACTCTAGCAGAAAACAATCAAACTAAAAACCTTAGGAATAACCTTGACAGCCTTGAAGGCTATCAACAAGACTTCCTGCCCTCTGACCCTGCTCTGGTGAGGTGAGGAGAATGGGCAGAGGTTTCATTAGACCACCTAGGCCAAACCTGCCAACTTCTCCCAAAGCCCCTTCAAAAAAGAAAAGAGAATGGGAAGGAGAAAACAGAGAGTGACGGGGATGGAACCTGCCTCCCAAAATACTACTTTCATGAGCTGTGTGAATTATTTAACAGACAGCTGAAAAGACTGAACTCAGTGGAAGAATACAAAAGCCCAGCTTGCACGGCAGACACCTTCCCCGAAGCCCATGACAATGAAATGTGTTTTATGCCCCAGATCAACATGCCAGGGAAGGAGCTGTGGAGACAGATGCCCACTGGGATCATTAGCCCCTTATCTCTCAACCCTTGCCACCAGCATCGAGATCCCGGTGCCTGGGCAGCCCAGGGGGAGAGAGCCGAGAAGTGTCTATATTGTAAGTGTTGGTTAAACAACCCCACCGAATTCTTATTTGCTGGAGGTTTTAGGGAGCAGATGTAGGACTGGCAGGGCTCAGAGCTGGCGATATTGTTCTAGCTCACTCGGAGCCAACACACACACAAAAAAAAGCTGCATTTGGTGTGTGTGCCTGGGCGTGCGCCTCGCCTCTACACCATCTCTAGTCCAAGGTTCCTCAGACTCCGAGCTGACCAATGCAAAACCAGGCTTGGGGACCAGCCAAGAGAAATACGAGTTCGCCCAGAATCTGCTCGTGGGTGTCTCTCCACGAGAGGGCTTGCTGCGAGTCTCCCTGCCTGCAGGCACAGGGGGCTGGGCAAGCGACTCACCCACTGCAGGCTGGTGCAGTGGTTGCTAGAGAAAGGGCGTATGGATGCAGAAGCAACTATAAAGGCCAGCAGTGAGGCAGCGCTGCAGCTGTCAGGCAATAACTTAGATAGTTACAGCTGCCATCACCTAGCTCGTGCAAGCTTTTTAATATCTTTTGGCAGCTCTCGGTGTCACAGCACAAAGGGAGAGTTGGCACTTCCTAGCACACTTTGTTTGACATAACTGTAGGCAGGACCCAGCTGATACCTCCAGTGCTGGGGATGGGTTTGCTCTTAAGGTGCATTTGAGCAGATCAAATGCCAGGATTCTCCCCTCACCCCCACCCACCACTGCCCTGCTTCTGAGTAGGGCGCATGACACCCCTAAATCACATATCGGGCACCAGACTACATGAATAGGAGGACTCGGCGGGTGCTCGGCACAAGGCTGGCTCCAGAAGCATCAGGCAGAGGAGAAGAGAATCGGGGAGCACAGCAAGATGCGGAAAGGGGGAATGGCAAATGTTTATGGAACCTCCCCTGGCATCGTCGTCGGGGAGAGACTGGTCCTGCTTTGCCGCTGCGTCCAGTGTACGTCATACCCAGAGAGTATCATGGCACCACCATCTTGGTTTCTGTTCCACCTCTTCATCTATTATGGCTCAGCCACAGACCTCCTCCCCGGTCACACAGGAACCCAGCCCATTGCAGGCAGCTTGTGGGCCAACAGCTAAGGCGGTTTTTCGCAGCAGCCGTTCCCACCACAGTGACTCCTCCACCAGGGTGGGCTTCCTGGTTAGTGGGAATTATCTAACACCCATGGTGCCGATGGGTGTGGAGAGAGGATCAGGCAAGGGTGAGCAGGGGATGAGTTTGGCAACAGAGGAAGGAGTGAGAGCCTCAGCCCGGCAGGAGGTTAGTGGTGGAGGGGGAGTTGCGGCTGTGGCCCCAGTGCCCAGTCATTCTGGTTCTGTCCAATAGATGTGTCTCTGTGCTCATCTCTAGGGGGTGGCTCTGGAGGTGGGTGGTCACCAAGAAGACACAAAAGGAAAGTGTGCGAGGACAGAAGACAGCTGAAGCTGAGAATGGGCCCTGCGATATCAACTTCCTGTCACTATGGCACACCCTGGTACCCTAACCTGCTGAGAGAATGAGGTCGTTCTTCCTCCTCACACGATTGGAGAATCCAGGTCAGGCCAGCTTGGCCTGTTTGCTTTGGGCTTATTGAGGACCAACCCATCATGGCTGGTGTACATGGACCCCATGCCATCATAAACCAAGAACCAAAGGAGAGAAAAAGAGAGGCCAGGGCCCCACAATGCCCTTTTGAGGGTACCTCCCACTGGTATAATACACACACACACACACACACACACACACACACACACACACACACACACACACACATACACACTAAGCTCCCTCTATTAAAGATCCACCAGCTGGGTACCAAGCCTCCTGTAATTGGGCTTGGGGTTACCTAAGCCTAACTGCAGCAGCTCCTGGTGGCATTCATCTCGAGGACCACTGTGCAAAGCACTGCAGACCAAACCACTGTAACAGAAAGGGCTCTGCCTCAGCCTGGTGGCTTCTGGTCTAGATGGAGGAGCAGAGCTGATTCTTCTAAGGACCAGGAGGGAGCCTCTGCCCAGCCTTCTCTCCTGGCTTCAGCAGGTTAGCGCAAGCTTTCCTGTTCTTTGGCTTCTAGGTACACCACTCCAGCTCGGCTCTCATCTTCGCGTGGTGTTCTGTAAGCATATGTGTGTTTATGTATTTGTGTGTGCGTGTATGTATGTACACATATGTAGATCTGTGTCTGTGTAGATGTACGTATGAAGGTGTATACATGTGTGCATATGTATGTGTGTGTTTGTGCATGTATATATGTGTCTATATGTATGCATGTGTATATGTGTGCATATGTGTTTATGTATGTATAAGTGTATATATACACAGGCATCTGGAAAGGAGGGTTCTGGTTTTTGTTCACCGTTTGAGGAGATACTAGTCCATCATGGCAAAGAGGGCATGGTCCCAGATTTCAAGGTGGTGCCAGCATGCCATGGAGACGTCTCTTCGTCCTGTGGAGCAGGACCTGGCCTGGACCCCTGCATCCCATGGGATTCCCAGCAAGTCTTCCGATGTCTCCCCCAGAGTACCAGGGCAGGTGGTCTGTGGGGCGGAGCCCTGGTGGCCTGAGAGGCGGGACTGTGGGGTGAAGCAGGGCTCACCTTGCTTGGAAAGACTTAACCCAAGCTCCGACAGAGACAAAACACTGTGGTTTAATATCACACATCCCAGTGTGTGGGTCCCAGTGTTCTTTACTATTTACTAAATAATGAAACAATGATGAAGCCTGCCTGCCGCATATCTGGAGTCCATAAATGTCAGCTTTCTCTTTCCTTTTTAACAGGCTCCGAATCAGCTCTTCCTGCTGTCAACTGCTTTCTTTCTGCTCACAGAGTGCAAGCTCACCTTCTGGGCTCATGGAGTTTGGGATCGTTATTCACTTACTATCATTCAAAACAAACGAGAATGTAAAACACTGGTGGGAGCCAGGCCAGGTCAGAAGGAACAGGAACATCTCACAAATCTGTAGTAGTCCACAAATAGAAAGTATGAGAAAATGCAGAAAAAAAAAAAAACAATGGTTAAGTACATTCTGACCCTCACCCAAAGCACAGATCACCTGAAACAACAGAGCACCAATAGATGCCCATCTAAAAGACTGCAAGAGCACTGGCAAGGGCACCCTCAAGGGCAACCTGGTTGAACTAACTCATGCAGAATGTCCAGCAAACAGTACGACAAGAGCTTCAGTTTCCGTCCCTCTCTTCTGGTAGGTGGTGGGGAGTCCACCAGCCAAGCCCTCCTGGGCAGAGGAGAGGGGGTATGGCTGGAGAAGCAGTTCGATGGAAGAGTAGGTACCTGGCACAAAGCAAGCCCTGGGTTCCCCAAAAACACAGAAGGAAGGAGGAGGAGGAGAAGGGAGAGAGAGAGGAGAAAGCAAAGTTCACACATTCAAGTATTCTTGGCTGTCCACTAGGAAACATCCACTGACCTATCAACCCCCATCTTTGGGAACTCTCACTATTCCACAAAGGCATTTAGAGCTAATTTCTATCTGAGAAATTCCAAAACAAAAAAAAAATTCCAAGACATTGAAAGCCATTGATGTCCCAAGCCAGCTTTCCCAAACAGAACATGGCAGATTCCTGCTTGGAAGGTGAGGCCAGAGTATTTGGATGCCCCAAGCAATGAAAGTATTTCCAGAAAAGAGTCCGTCCTTGCTGGGGTCCCATGGGACTCTAGCCCTTCACCCTGCTCTTCTCCCAGGGGACCCTATCCTTGGCCCCCTGCACAACCTCCTGTGCCCCATCTGAAAAGAAACTCCTGCCCAAGATGCCCAGCTTTGGAGGTACTGAATTCATCCTCCAGAAGGCCAGAGAGTCTATACCACAGACAGCTCATCTACCTAGACACAGTGAGAGCCAGGCAGACCAGCGACTCCCTGGACTCACATCTGTCTTCCTCCCACTCATTTCCACAGAGTTCAGCCATTGATTCTCACCACTGTGCTGGACCTGGAGTGGGGATGGGCAAAAGGGCAGAGTAAAGACAGGAGGGCATGAGACCCAAAACCAGTCACATCAACCTCAAAGCGGGGAAAGACATCATAGAACCAATCCTCTTTCTTATTTACTATAGTAAACCTGATCCTTTCGAGGAATCAGGGGAAAAAAATGTTCTCCCGTGCCAGCAAGCCTAAACCGGTATTAAAAATGGAAACAACTAAATATCTAACAATTGAGAGATTGCTAATTGAATCCAAATCTTTGAATACAACGCAGTAATTCAAAATGCCATCTACAAAGATTTTGAGGACTAGAGAAACAGCAACAACAGAATGTTCTGTTAAAGACAGGATGCAGTTCCATGAAGCTAGTCGAAGACAGAAAAATATACACAGTACCAGGTACTATTTGGTCTGCCAAGAACCCGTTTCCTCCTTCCACTTCTAGCTTTGCCCAGAACTTCACACACACACACACACGCACGCACGCACGCACACATTCACGCACACACGCACGCACGCACGCACGCACGCATGCACACAGAAAGTCTGGCAAGGAACACCCTGAGAGGCCATGAGGCATTCCCACCATACAATGCCTGAGGCCTGGCCAGACTTGTGTTCCTGTAGATCATGGAACAAACTTAGCTTCCATCTCATCTCAGCACTCTCAATTGAGTTTCTGTCACTTGTAACCAAAAGAACATTAACAAATTACAACATCAAATGCCCAGTTATCTGCATATCTTCCTACCACCTCTAAGTATTGTGAAGGGTAGTATCTAGTTGTAAGGGGAAGGGATTGGTTTTGTTTGGAAATTTTCAAATTTTCTTTTAGGAACATTTTTTTAGCATCTGATTGACTCGTTCCCTCAAAATTTATCACTTTAATTCCCTTACAGCATGTATTTGCACAATATTAAAAGGAAACTTTGACAGCAGAAAACATTTGTTAAATGCATGTCTATGTGTGTACATGTGTGTTCAACAGCAAACCTTCATGTCAGACATAGAAAAGGCACTGGGAACAGTCCATGAAATGCCCCTGTTCGTCAAGGACAGCTCTGATGACCAAGATCTGAGAGCTCCTTCCTCAAGGCCTTCTGGGTTACAGTATGGGTCCTGGACTTTCTGTGTGCAACCCTGTGCCATCCTTGGGCTGCAGACCATGTCTGCCATTCCAGCACTCTGGGGGCAGCCACTGATGGGTTACCCCAAGGACAGCCATTTACATGTGTCTCCACAGAAAAACAAATGTCGGGATGTATGAAAAACAAAACAAAAGTTTAAAAGAAAGAAAAAACATAGTGCATAATCAATATGGATTACTCTTCAGTCACTCAAAATACAATCTGGTCATTTGAAAACAGAGAGAGAGAGAGAGAGAGAGAGAGAGAGAGAGAGAGAGAGAGAGGGAGAATCAGAGATCACAATGTTAAATAAGGCAAAGACAGAAAGGAAAGAAAAAACATAGGGAGTGGGGTGCAGAACACTACTCCCATGTCAACACATGATGTGACCACTTGTCTTTTCATTTGCTCCTCAAAACCAGCAAAACCTCTGCATTTGGGGCCCTACAGGGCTTGTCCTCTGTCCCCAGGAAGCTCTCAGATGTGCTCTTCTGGAAGCCAAAGCCTGTCTCTGAGGAATCAGAACACTTGGCTGTCACTCCCTCTAGTGGTGGCCTGATGAATCCCCCTCAGTGACTGCCCACCGCACCCACAGGGTTTTTTGAAAGTGTGTTCCACACCATCCTAGTAATTCAGAAAGACAGCCCAGGAGAAGACAATGAATGAGTCTGCTTTTTCAGTGAGGTCCCGTAAGCCTGCTCAGGGCATTGCAAGGCTTCAGCTTGCAATGAGCTCCATGTTCGTCAGATGGAACTTCTGAGAAGTAACCAGGTAACTTACCCCTCACTGGGTGTGAGTTATCACAGTATTTCCAATCTTTTTAAAGACTCGGTTTTTAATTCTTATCCATGTGTGTGTACCTCTGTGTGTGTGTGTGTGTGTGTGTGTGTGTGTGTGTGTGTGTGTGTGTGTGTGTATTATGTATGTGCACATGTGTGCAGGTGCCCACAGAGGCCTGAAGAGGGCATCAGACCTTCTGGGGCAAGAACAACAGGCAGTGGAGAGTCACCTAACAGGGGTGCTAAGAGCCAAATGGTAGAGCAGTGTGGTGACTTGAACCAGAATGTCCCTCATAGGCTCAGATATTTGAATGCTTGATCCTCAGTTAGAGGAACTGTTTGGGAAGGATTGAGAGCTGTGGCCTTGTTAGAGGTATGTCACTGGGGGTGAGCTTTGAGCTGTCCAAAACTCATACCATTCCCAGTTAGCTCTCTCTGCCTCGTGATTGTGGTTGGAGATATAAGCTCTCAGCTACTGCTCCCACAACATGCCTGCCTGCTAGCCACCATGGTCCCTGCCATGATGGTCATGGACTCACCCTCTGAAACTGTGAGCCCCAAATAAACTTTCTTCTACAAGTTGCCTTGGTCGTGATGTCTTGTTTAGCCACTCGGTTTGGCACCTTTTCTCAGTATGGTGGTCTCATCTTGTTCCCCTAGCCATGTGGCTAAATATACACAAGAATTGTGGGTTAATTTAAGTTGAAAGGATTTGTTAGTAATAAGCCTGAGAAATAGGCCAAACAGTTTATAATTAATATAAGCCTCTGTATTGAATGGCTGCAGGACCCGGCGGGAGAGAAACTTCCACCTATAGTGTCTTCATAGCAAAGAGGAGTCACTAAGGAAAGTAGCAAGAGCTCTGAAGTGCTGAGCCATGCCTCTACCTCTCAGCATTTCCGTTTCCAGACAGAGAGACTGATGCTCCGAGTATCCAGTGGCCCATCACTGGATTTCCGCCAGTCCCAGGTCAGTCCTAACTACACACTTTGCCACTTGCCTCATCTGAAACTAAACTAAATCATTAAAAAGTCAACTTGCTTATGTGACGCAGAAGTCTGAGATCTTAACAATGGCAAAATCAAAGTCCCCCTATATATGTCATTCTTCTTGGTCCCTGTGTCACTGGTCACAGGAAACAGAACAGCAGGTAGCTTCTAGCTTCCCTGGAGAGAGAGAGTTCAGAGGGGATGGGCTGGGCCACCATGTTGGAACCCACAGGTACAGTTCTTGGTGTCATTATGACATGCAGAAGCTGCCTGGCTTTCTGACACAGCATGTTTGTTCTTGTGCTCCCTATAGCCACTAACCTGCTTTTACAGAAATAGCACATTCTATGGACATGTCTTGCCATCTGTTAAAAATGACGATGATAACAAATCACATTTTAAATTCTTTTCTCCCTGATAAATAAAAATTTATTTATTAGGGGAGGCTCACTCGTGCCGTGGCACACACGTGGAGGTGGATTGTTCTCCTTCTACCACGTGGTAGTCTGGGAATTGAACTTAGGTCATCAGGCTTAGTGTCAAGCACTTTTACCACTGAGCCATCTCACCAACCCAATACCTCACATTTTATATGTCACATTTAAGTACATAGTATATTTGAAAGTTTAATTCTGACAATACAGGTTTGGGGTTATTACACTATTTTTATTTTTTAGTTTGTTATTTTGTTGTCTTCTGATGCTGCTCCTGCCTCCTCCTCCCCCTCCTCCTCCTCCTCCTATTCCTTCTCCACCCCTCCAATTCTATAAAATAGAATCCAAAAGGTAACTTCCGGATTCATATCATTGAAAAGTCTGGCCTTCAGGCACAGCTGGCTCCAGGGGCCTGTCATTGAACCTGAATAAAGGAACTAGAATAGGCTGCTGGAAAATGTCTCGGTCCCTTTCATGATTGACAGCGACATCCTTCAAATATCTGCACGGTCCTCAGAAATCAGGCTGAGCCGTCCTTTCTGACCCTGGCCTTGCAGTGACCTGTGTTGAGTGTTCATAGAGACTGGATTCTCCCACGTTTAGTGATTGCCCACACTGCTCTACCTCCGCTGCTTCTGTGGACGCTACAGTGGGTCATGGGCCTTCAGGGGCATTTTCTTAAAGGCTTAGCTCTTACGATGTCGGCACACTTAGATGCATGTGTGCATATGTTTCTATTAATGGTCAGTTTTCCCAGTGATAACACTTTATACTGGCAAAGGTTTCCCCTATGTCTGTTTTACAAATTTATCGCTTAGAACTCCATAATTAGCCTGGCAAAACACACACATTTAGCAATATAACTATAGTTCAAGGTCAGTTGAGCTACAGGGGGAGAGAGAAGAAAATACAGAGGGAGATGGATATGTACATATTTAAATTCACATTATGTGTGTGTGTTTGCAAGACACAAATAAATGGCAAATAAGGAAACTTCACAAAAAAATAAAAAGACAGACAGCTAGATAGCCCCAGATTTTAATGCCACCCCCAAGGTAGAACAGGTGGCGAAATATAATAAAACATGTTGCAAGGAACTTGTCATGAATTTTAAAAACAAAAACGCCTACAGACCAAATAAACCGCTCTGACACTGGGCTAAAACTGAAGTTCCCGAACTATTTTAAATGACAAAGCAGAAGCTCCCCAGAGAGAAGTCCAACAGAAATGGTTTGAGGGCAATTGCTGCTGAACTCATACAGAAAGGAGCTTGGAGAGAGGACGCAGCCCGTTCCCTCTGCCACAAAGGCCACGTGCAGATGTCCACAGCCAGACCATGTGCAGGACCGAGGCCTGTCCACAAAGGCCCCTGGGAGCCCTCGCATGCTCTCTTGACCATTGGCTTCTCAACGCATATGTGACAGGAAGCTGGGCTCAGGCTCATGGGCGGCCACTCCATGGGCCCTGAGTGAAATAGGCTAGAAACAGCAGCTCTCCATAGTGCAGGTGGGCACCCCACCCACAGCAGCACCCGCCTGTAGAGCCACTTCAGTCAGCAGCCGAGGCTTTCTTCTTGTTCGATAGTATATGAAGAATTCACATATCCACCACCCCTCCCTGACCATACAGAGGCTGGGTGCTGCCCAGAGACATCCCTGACCTGAAGCAGGGGGAACGACAGCATGAATCTCAGCTCCTCCAGCACTATGCTGACTGTCATGCTCTTTAAGGTAATCTAGGTACCGGACATAGTGTGCACATCTGAAACCCCAGTGCTTGGAAGGCTGAGGGAGGCCCGCTGAAGGTATACAGCAAGATCCTATCTAAAAGAGATTGTAAGTGTAACTCAGTGGGAGGATGCTTACAGAAAGCCCAAGGTCCTGAGTTCAAGCCCCAGCACCACAGGTAAAAAAAAGAATTATTCAAGGATGAGGGTTAGGAGGTGTGGGCACCATAGCCTCCTTCCCTCCCAAGTTCAAACATCTGAAAAGTTCTGAAGAGAGAAAAACTGAGGGTGCTACCCAGTGAGCAGGAAGCCTGAGTCCATTCTAGACCTACAGCTGCCTCTGGATAGCAGCAAACCATTATGATGCAAAAGTGACAAAGGAGGAGGCCAGGGGCCTGAATCTTTGTGGGCAGGGTCTTGGTGCTTAAATATTTAGTTCCCAACCACAAGAGTGGCATTCGTCAATAGGAAACCCAGGAAAGCCTGGGGATGTGGCTCTGTCAGTAGAACACTCTCCTCACATGTGTGAAGCCCTGAGTCCAATCCCTAACCACCCTGAGAACATAAAGAAACCCGGTCCCCATGGTTTCCGGGATTCATGCTCATCACATTCCTGTGGCACAACGACCAGGTCAAAGCATCAGCAGAGGGATGGATAAAGAAATGTGGCCTAGCTGCACAATGGCGTTTTGCCCAGCCCAGGAGGTGGGTGGGGATTAGGACACTTGCAGGGAGTGGGCAGAACTAGAGACCTGTCATATCTAACAAAATAAGCCAGACTTAGACAGACAGTGCTCATTTTCTCTCACATGCCGAAACTAGAATTTTTGGAAAACATGAAAACAGAAGCGTCAGGGAGGACAACTTGGAGAGCAATAGCCAGGGAAAGGGACAGCATTAAGCAGATTGAACAGGAACAAAACACATGACACACAAGTATAAAAATATCACAATGAGACCCATCATTTCATACAAATTAGTATACGCCAAGGAAACAAGACTTGCCTAAGGCTTTCTCTGCAGGGTCAGCAGGAGAAACTTCCTCTTACTAAGAGCCTGATGAGCCGGAAGCACACTGGCTGCTGTGGCCGGCCCAGCCTTCTCACTCTAGGGGACTTGTCCTACTTTCCTTTCCCATTGCTGTGATAAAATACCCTACAAACACAATTTCAGGGAGAAAATGTTTGTTTCGGCTCATAATTCCATCATTACAGGGAAGTCAAGGCAGCGGGACCTGGTCTTAACACATCCATAGTCAAGAACAGACAGGAATGAATGAATGAATGAATGAATGAATGAATGAATGCTGGTGCCCAGCTTGCTCTTTCCACTTTTGTACAATTCAGGATCCCCTGCCCAGGGAATGGTGTCACCCATGGTGGGCGAATCTCCACATCTATTAATACAATCAATTTAATGGCCCATAGACATGCCCAGGGGTCAACTTAATACAATCTCTCATTGAGATTGCCTTCCCAGGTGACTCTACATTGTATCAAGTTAATCACTAAAACTAACCATCGCATGGCTCTACTTACAAACCCATTCCCTAAGCTAGGCTCTCAGTGCATCTGGTGGGCCAGATCTGATCCACCTTCCATTTATATCAATAAAGTTTTACTGGAACATGGACCCACCCACTTGTTTCTGGCTGTCCATGCTGTTTCCCTGTATACATATGGAGTCCAGTCATTGGACAGAACATGCATGGCCTGCAAACCTGACATGCTCATTCCAGGTGCCTTTCCAGAGAAAGCTCACAGACTGGCCAGACTTCACTGTCATACGGTGAGCAGACTATTTGCGCTTTCTGTTGCAAATCTAAGAAAATACTGCGACCCTCAAGAAGCATTTCCTGTTGATACAAGAGAAAGGGTCCTAGGACTTCCATAGGCCAAAAGTTTTAATCCTCTGTCTCCTGGGTTTCTGTATGCCACTGCCCTGGGGAGCATACATAATAAAACCATTGTTCCAACCCTGGCTTTTCTAGTAAGTGTGGGCAGCATCCTTCAGAATAGTTGTGGGAAAGGGCAGGTCCTCCTCTGAATTGATATTAGGACCTAATTAGCCACTGAGCCCAGCTGATAACAGCCCTTCATACTCCTTTGCCCAGAGAAAGCTCAGGTGGAAGGAGAGAGGGGAAGAGAGGAGGAAACAAATAGCTAATTACGATAAACTGGTTGCCTTGGTAACAGTGTTTATAGCGGCAGTGATGCTGGCGGATATTTAATGACAAACACAAAGGTTTGATGTGAGATTACAAGATGCCCACTGTCTTGAAGCCGGTTCCACTCTAGCAGAGGTAAAGCCAGATGCAACCTGAATCTCATCCAGCCCAGAGAACCTGGAGGCGCTTTCATGACTTCCACCTCAAATCTGTTTGTACTCTATTGTACTCTAAAGCCAGAGGTCGGGAACATGGAAACGTATTTGCTGTGTCAATGGCTCTTGTGTCCATCCAACCCTCAGAGTTTCAGGCACAGCATTTACTGTCTTGCTGCCCACCTGGGCAACTGCCCTGTGGCTTGGGGAGGGCTGTACAGAGTGCAGTGCAGACAGAAGCAGGCTGGGCCCCTCACTAGCTTGTCAGACATCAGAGGCAACTCAGATATTGCTGAATTATCTCATTCCTAGTCCCCAGATATATACTTTAGGGAAGTCCGTGTCTAACTTTCGAAGAAGAGTATTTTGATTAAAATATTTGGGGAAATGTCAGACACTTTATTAGTTACTTTTGTACTATTTTGAGCAAAATACTTGGGAATAACTTAAAAGGAAGAATTATACATGTAACCCAAATTTCAGAGGTGTCAGGGGAGGTGAGGCATAACAGTACATAGATAATCTCATCCCCAGGCTTTGGGTTTATCTCATATACAACATGTGTGCTGGCTTGTTGTATCTCAACTCAATACAAGCTAGAGTCATTAGAGAAGAAACTTCAACTGAGAAAATGCCTCACCATGTTGGCCTGTGGGTTAGCCTGAGGCACATTTCCCGATTGAGGTGGGAGGGCCCAGCTCACGGTGGATGGTGCTACCCTGGGCAGGTGGTCTTGGATGATATAAGAAAGCAGGTTGAAAAAGCCATGAGGAACAAGTCAGAGAAAAACATTCCACCACAGCTTCTGCTTCTGTTCCTGTCTTCAGGCTGGGGCCTTGAGTTCCTGCCCTGACTTTCCTCAGTGGTGGAGTGTGACCTGAGAGCTGTAAGCAGAAATAAAGCCTTTCCTTCCAAAGTTGCTTTTGGTCATGGTGTTTTATCACAGCAACAGAAAACCCTGACAAAGATAATATGCATATGTGTGGATATACATATGCATGTATGCATGTATGTGTGTATGCATGTATGTGTGCATGTATGCATGTATGTATGTGTGGGCACACACTGGAGGCAGGGGGGCTAGGCATCGGCAGGCTGGTGCTGAAGGTGCCAAGTTCATAGAACATAGTGTCATGCCATCCTTGGAAGGACATCCTGAAAGTTATGGCTACACATTCCTTCAGCTACAACTCTAGACCTGCCTTGTGTCATCCCATCACCAGCTGTAATATATATCACACATATAATTTGTTTATCTTATTTATTAATAATATATATGTGGAGAGAGAGTGAGATGGGGAAGTTGATTTTGAGAGATCAGTTTATATGACTATGAAAGCTGAATCCAAAATACTCAGGATCAGCCAAGCCAGCAAGCTATAATGTCCACCCAGACAGAGACACATGGCAGCTCAGATCAGAGCCACCTACCTATGTCACACACACACACACACACACACACACACACTCACACATATTCTCACACACACTTGCACACACACACACACACTCACACATATTCTCACACACACTTGCACACACACACTCACACACACACACACACTCACACATATTCTCACACACACTTGCACACTCACACACACACACACACTCACACATATTCTCACACACACACACACTTGCACACACACACACTCACACATATTCTCACACACTCACACATATTCTCACACACACTTGCACACACACACACACACACACACACACTCTCTTACACACACACTACAGGCTCAACTTTAAAGTAACATGTTTACTTTTCCACATCAGCGCATTTCAGCAGGAGAGCAGAACTTCAGTAATTACATCAGGCTGGAGCAGGAGAAGGAGCAGGTGGTGTTTTGTGGTGGAGGTGGTGGTGGTGGTGTGGTGGTGTGGAGGTGGTGGTGGTGGTGGAGGTGGTGGTGGTGGTGGAGGTGGTGTGTGGTGGTGGTTGTGGTGGTGGTGGAGTGTGGTGGTGGTGTGGTGGTGGTGGTGGTGGTGGTGGTGTTTTGTGGTGGTGGTGGTGGTGGTGGTGGTGGTGTGGTGGTGGTGGTGGTGGTGGTGGTGGTGTGGTGGTGGTGGTGGTGGTGGTGGTGGTGGGTGGGTGGTGGTGTTTTGTTGTGTGGTGGTGGTGGTGGTGGAGGTGGTGGTGTGGTTGGAGGTGGTGGTGTGGTGGTGGTGGTGGTGGTGGTGGTGGTGGTGGTGGTGGTGGTGTGGTGGTGGTATTTACTGGTGGTATTGGTGGTGGTGGTGTTGTTTTGGACAGAGTCCCATACATCTCAGGCTGTCCTCAAACTTACTATGCAGCCAAGGATGACTTTGATTTCTGATCTCCTGCCTCCGTGTCCTGTGTACTGGGATTATAAGTGTACATGAAGCTGAGTTTTACTTCTTCCTCCATAACTTTCTCCTCAAAACCCCCTATCTCCCAAGACACAAAAGAAAATGATCAATCTCCTCAACAAAAACAAAATAAAATCCTAAATCTCTCACCTCTTGGAATAACATTGATATTATACAAACAACTCTTCATGTGTCAATAACAATAACCAGTCCACTCCTACTCAGAAAATGCTGGAAAATGGAAAAAACTGGTACACATTCCCAAAACAGACGAAAAGATTCATGCCCAAAGAGCAACCCTTGTTTCACCTCAGAGGCCTGGACACAACTTCTGGCAGTTTGAGAAGGACACTTTGCTGGCTGCTTCTGAGGTCCTGTGAAGATGCTGAGGGGACCCAACACTCATTTATGACCATGTGTTCTGTCAGAGCCACTCAAGCCTAGGCTCTTGATGACTATCCAAAAACGACAGACCACCAGAACACTTTCCCATCACATGGCTCCTACGATTGGAATCTCTGCTTTCAAGACACAGAATCACACACACAAATGTGCACACAAGCACAGACATACACATGCACACCCATATACACACACACACTCAAATACACACAAGCACATGTACTCACACACATGCACTCACAACTCACATACACATACGCACACACACATGTACATGCATGCACACACACACACACACACACACACACACACACACACACACACACTCATGCACACCACTGATCAGATCATCTTCATGTTGCCTACAAAGCTCCCCTCAGGGGAGTCTGAAAGCTCAAAGAGTGTTCTCACTATTTCAAGATTTGCTTAGCCAATTTGTACTTAACTGGTTAAATTTCTCCATGCTGTTATAGATGCTATGTCTCTAGTCAGCATTTAGCTGCTCATGCTGACAAGTTCTCCGTTTTAATGTATTTCATATGTCTCTACTGCATTCAGGCAAGAACAGGGAAGTGTTCAAACCCAGAACTGTTATCTACTTGCAAGAATCGATGAAGGGACAGATGCCACTGAGGACTGAGGTAGAGAAATCTCACTAGAGAATTAGTTGCAAAACATGAATGTGTACATTTGCCTAATTGAATATAATCTTATAAATAATATTATTGGAGCAGTCAAAGTTTTACCACCCTATCAACTTCATTAATTAAAAAAAAAATCTCCGCATGGTAGTTCAGGCCTACAATCACAGGACCCAGAAGGCTGAGGCAGGAGATCCACGATTAGGAATGACTGTGCTACACACTGAGACTTTGTCTCTAAAGGGGTTGTGAAACATTTAACTACAGGAAAATAAATATACAACAGGCTATAGAACAGTGGTTCTCAACCTGCAGGTCACAACCCCTTTGGGTCACATATGAGATATTTACATTACAATTTATAATACTAGCAAAATTACAGTTATGAAGTAGCAACAAAATAATTTTATGGTTGGGGGGTTAACTCAACATGGGGAACTGTATTATAGGGTCACAGTGTTAGGGAGTTTGAGAACCACTGCTATAGAACATTACCAAATAGAGTGCAAATTTCCATATATGGGTATGTATGACCATGTATACAAAAGTATGTGAACCATTACACACATAGATGAACCAGCTCATCACATAACTGTGTACATCGTGAAAACACAGAAAGGAAGTACAAGAAGTTAAACTCTGGTACTGCTGAGTGATTGGAGAGTGTATTATTTTTTCTTTCAGCCTTAAATATTTTCTAAAGTGAATATGCATTATTTACATATCTAAAAATAAAATGTGTGTTTAAAAAGTATATTTCAGCTATGAATTCAACTATCCTATCTTGTTTTTTTTTTCTCCCAACTCTACTATGTCATCCTTAAAATGTAAAACCCAGCATGGCAGGGGAGTCTCCAAGCATCTGCTTTATAACAATCTGATTTCTTACTCACTCAGAGGCAGCACTCTCCCCCTCCTCCCTGCCCTGCATGGCTCTAAGAAGCATCCGGCCCTGCAGTTGGATCACAATGACACTATGGCACTCAGGTGGAGTGCCAGCCACAAAGTGAAATAAAACACCACCTCCTAGGATATAAAGCAAAACTACCAATCTCACTAAAAAGAATCCTGTGGTGGTTTGAAAGGAAATGCCCCCCAAATGGAGTGGTACTATTGAGAGGTGTGCCTTGCTGAGGTAGGTGTGGTCTTGTTGGAGGAAGTGTCTCACTGTGGGGTTGGGCTTTCAGGTCTCTTTGGCTCAAGCTTCCCTCAGTGTGACAATCAGACCAGTTCCTGTTGCCTGCAAGATGTAGGACTCTCAGCTACTTCTCCAGCACCATGTCTGCCCACATGCCACCAAGTCCCGCCATGATGATAATGGACTGAACCTCTGAACTGTAAGTGAGCCCCACCAGTTAAACATTTTCCTTTATAAGAGTTGTCATGGTCCTGGTGTCCCTTCACAGCAAGAGAACCCTAAGACAAATCTTAAGTGATGTTCTCAGCACCTCCAGCCCACAGTGGCAATGAATATTAATAGACAGAATTCTTTGTATGTCAGTGCTTGCACTTGGTTCTCTCCTACCTCAGAGAAGAGCTAGACAATTTAACCCTACCTGCACAGCTAGTAGGACTCATAAGAATGACCCGGTTCCCAAGACCAAGCCTTGCTTCCACTCTGAGTTCTGGAAGCCATCGCTGGCACTTTGAGAAGAGTGTCTCCTCTCTTCCGTTGGAGTATAAATCCACACCATCCAGGTCCTAACTCTGAAGATGGAAAGAGAGGATCAGTGCACCCAGTGGTCAGCCAGGGCTGGAGAGGACACCACCAGGAAGGGAAGGGCAGGGCAGGGCACAGTCAGTCTATCTGCAGTTTGGAAACAGTTCAACAATTAACCAAGTTCTACACTTACTGTGACAAGGTTCTCTGCTCTAGAACAGCAGGCAACAGCCACTGTGCCTGCCTTTATTTGCACTGTAGCGTCCCTTACCACATGCCCTTGGCCACACCTCCCTGACCGCCAACACAATGATCCCCAAGAGGCTTTGACACAAAGGGCACAGGCTGGTTTTTCAACTTTATTTAAAAACTACTGAAAGACAGGCCCTGTTGTCTGCACATGGTCCACACCTCCACATCTGAAAAGAGTTTCAGGTTTGCAAATATGGGTTCAAACAAAACAGCTACAAACTACCTGGAGATTTCCATTCGGCTCACCAGCCATGGAGCCTCCAAAGGTCTGGTAAACATTAGCTTCAGACTGCAGGCTGGGTCCTGCCTGAACTATGCTAAAGCTCCAAAACCTATGCAAACCTGAGGCAGGGACCATGGGGTGTCATCTCAACAGCTAGACCATGCCTTGAATCACCCCAAAGTGCCACCAAGTCTAATTCTATCCTCATTCTCTTTGCTGCCTTACGCTATCACAGTGGCCATGTGCTACCCTCATCAGAAATCAGTGGGACAGGCTACCAAAATGGTCCTCCTACATCATCAATTAGCAAAATAAAGACCATTCCCTGCAGACATTCCCACCGGCCAGCCTGATATAGACAATCCCCCTACAGACATGCCCACAGGCCAGCCTGATATAGACAGTCCTTTATAGACACACTCACAGGCCAGCCTGATCTAAACAGACCCCTACATATACACCCACAGGCCAGCCTGATATAGAAAGTCCCTTACAGACACACCTATAGGTCAGCCTGATATAGACAGTCCTTCATTAAGACTCTGTCCTGTGGGGATTCTATGTTGTGTCAAGTTGACAATTAAAGCCAGCCAGCACCACAAAAGAACAGTGGCCCAAGAGAGCCAAAGTGATCTGCAGTCCTAATCTGACAAGAGAAACCTTGGGATAAAGACTGATGACATGTTGTAGCCTTCTGAATTTTCTCATGACCCTTCAGCAAGTCCAGCCAAAGTCACTCATTCAACCCAAGCAATACTCAGTAAGCACTCTCTCTGTCCAGAGACTGTGCCAAGCACTGTCTCATTTAATCTTCGGCAAGTGTGCCAGGCAGGGTTTGCTGTGTGTGGAGGAGGGAGGGAGCCAGGGTCAGTAAGTAGCTCTCCTATTGCATCTACAAGAACCTGGTTCAGCTTGGAAAAGCTGAAGATTGCTTTTACACTTCAGTGGGGAATATTCTGCATGCTCTGGAGCTTCTGGCCGTCCTTACTAACTCGGCTTGTCCTATAAGTGGGAGCCGAGATAAGCTCCATCCTGGGCCAGGAGCCTCTCTCTCTCTCTCTCTCTCTCTCTCTCTCTCTCTCTCTCTCTCTCTCTCTCTCTCTCTCTCTCTCTCTCTCTCTCTCTCTCTCTCTCTCTCTCTCTCTTCAGCCCTTTGTGGGAACCAAGCCGCTTCTGTCTTCCTTCCTCTGAGATTAGTAAAGTTCTCTTTGCAGCTTCATATTTCCATTGTTTTGAAAGCTGGCATTTTATTTATATTATTATGCTAATTACTCAGACACTTTTACATAAATAACTACATATTTCCCTAATTATGAAGATGTTTAAATGCTGCTAATCTCCACAATGAAGCATGAGCTGTTTTTCTCTTGCAAACCAACAACAATTTTTCTTGTATCCTTTGTGTAATAAAGGGGAAAAAAGGTTTAGGTCGGCAAAAATACTCAGTGTCTGTGGTGGCACACACTTGTAATCCCAGCACCCTGAAAGCTAAGGATCAGAAGTTCAAGGCCAGCCTGGGATAGAGAGTAAAACTATTAAAGAAATGAGAATTCAGGTAGTAGAGGCAAATGTTGACATTCAGACCCGAGCCGTGTCCCTTCTTGTGTGTGACCTGGGATGAGTCACTTAACAGCTATGTGGCTCCGTTTTACCAGATGAAAATGCCACATGCCCCCTTCACACGACTTCCATTGTAAGAGTATCAGGACAATTAAATTAACTCAAGGACCTTGACATAAGACCAGATACCTCAAGTCTGATGAGGAGAAAATGGGGAGTAGTTTTGAACTCACTGGCACAGGAAAGGCCTTTCTGAACAGGACACGGCACAGGCATTAAGACCAACAACTGATAAATGGGTTCTCATGAAACCAAACAACATCTATTCAGCAAAAGGCGCCATTATTTAAATAAAGAGATAGCCTACAGAATGGAAAAACATTTACCAGTTATCCATCTGACCAGGGCTTGGTATCTAGAATGTACAAAGAACTCAAAAAAGTTAACCATCAAGAAAACAAACAAACCAGTTTAAAAATGGAGCATGGATCTAAAGAGTTCTCAAAAGGAGAAATGCAAACAGATGAGTTGTATTTTTGCAGTCAAGACATCCAAGCACATAGCATAAAGTTAAAACTAAAAACTTTGGGATCTTTCCCCTTCACAGAAATTAAAACGGAAACTACTTTGAGATTTCATCTTACCCCAGTCAGCACCATCAAGACTGATGAAACAAACAATAGCAGATGCTGGCATGGACGGATGTGGAAGGGAAGGCTGCTTGCTGCTGGTGAGAATGCAAGCTGGAACAACCGCTGTGGAACTCAGTCGGGAAGTTCCTGGAAGTAGATCAACTACAAGACCCAGCTGTGCCACTCTTGAACACAAACCCAAAGGCTCTGTGTCCTGCCACAGAGATAGCTCCCCGCTCACCTGTGTTCACTGCTGCTCTATCCACAATAGCCAGAAGATGGGAACCAGCCCAGATGCCCATCAGCTGATGGCGGACAATGAAAGAGTGCTCCATTTACACAACAGAATGTTATCTGGTTGTTAAGAAAAATGAAATCGGCACGTATGTGGACGAAACCGGAAACACCATTCTGAGTGAGTGAGGCAACCTAGACCCAGAAAGACAAATGCCACGTTTTTCTTAAGATCTTCAGATATGTATTCTCTATTTGGCACACCTGTAGAGGTCAGGTGGTCATGGAGGGGGTGGGTCTTAAGAGGGAGGGGAGATGGAACACAGCTGTATAGAGGGCTAAAGGGAATAAATGGAACAGGAGCGTTAAACAGGGGTGGGGGTGGGAGGGAAGGGGAGGGTAGTGGAGGGAATATGGGTAGGGATGACTAACACTATTAAAAGCCACATGAAACCCAACTATTGTAGAAGCTTCCTAAAATCTAAACATACACATATAAAAAGAGATTTAATATGCATAAAATATAAGCATATACATATATAAAAGGGAAGTGGTCCTATAATAGGAGGACTATGACCCAATTAAACACCTCATGCTAGCAAATAAAAGCTCCAGTGCTAGGAACGAGTTACCTCTTTTGGAGTTATTAGAGTCACATCGTCACCCAAGCGTTGCAGACTATCGCCAATGCTCTTGGTTGCCTTGCAGAACTTGACAGTGTAAGACCCCATTGCAGAACTTGACAGTGTAAGACCCCAATGCTGAAGATACCACATGAAAGATACCACTTGAGTCACAAAACATTAAAAAAAAATCAAGCTGGTACTCACTTGGAAATTTCATCCCTACTGGCTAGCTTTCGTGTTCTGGAAGGTGCTGTGCACAGTACTGGAGGAGGGAAGGGGTCCTTTACCTCACCCATCTGTGGACTCTGCAAGCTACAGTAGCAACCTACCTGACAAGGGATGCTCACTTGTATAATAGTGGTACAAATATAGTAGGATTACCCAGACACCCTCTGGTTGGATCTAAGGCCCGCTCCGTGACGTGGAACCCATACCTGGCCCTGTTAAAGGGACCAAGAACCAAGATAGGTGGGCTATAGTTTCTAAGGGAGAATCCAGAGTTATTAATCTGTTAAGTGGCATAGTATTAAAATGACTCCTTATGACTTAGTGTTGTACCCATAGTTCAGAGCAGCTCTCAGCCCTCATCCAAGAACCTGATTTGCAGTGAGTGGCGGTGAACTCTGAGACCCTGGACCAGTCAACACACAGAGGATGCTGAGGTGTGGTCAGTCCTAAATGGGACCTAGTTACCACATCCCCCCACCACTTGCTCCCGCCCAGGTCTCAGATATCTTCAAGGAAGAGGAGGCAGAAAGACAGACTGCAAGAGCCAGAGGTGGTGGGGTGATGTGAAGGAAAGAGTGTCTTCCAGACACAACAGGGCCGCTAAATAGATGAACTCAGAGATTTCGGGAAAAGACCACACAGGCTAAGCTCCAGCCAGACAAATCAGCACAGAGGGGAAGATGTCTGGCCATGGGTCTCTGAATCCACCTCCATCGGTCACTGGGTGAAGGCTCTCCGCTGACAATTGGGGTAGTCACCAATCCAATCACAGGGGATGGCCAGTTCAGGCTATGTGTCCACTATTTCCAGGAGTCTTAGCTGGGGCCATCCTTAGAGACTTATAGTTCCCTTGCATCAGGCTTCTACTGACTCTGTAAAGCCCCCTCAGCACTCCTCCCTCTGTCCACTCCCCACCCCAATCCCTCAAGTTCCCATGCCCACCCAACCCCAATCCAACCGGAGATCTCCTCTATCTCCCCCTCCCTGGGAGACCCATGCATCCCCCCCTTGAGCCCTCCTTGTTACCTAGACTCTCTGGTTTGTGGATCGTAGAATGGTTATTCTTTACTTTACAATTAATGTCCACTTATGAGTGAGTACATACCATGTTTGTCTTTCTGGGTCTGGGTTACCTCACTCAGAGTGATTTTTTTTCCAGTTCCATCCATTTGCCTTCAAATTTCCTAATGTTACTGTTTTCAACAGCTGAGTAATACTCCACTGTGTAAATGCACCACATTTTCTTTATCCATTCTTCTGTTGAGGGGCATCTAGGCTGTTTTGAGGTTCTGGATATTATGAATAAAGCTGCTATGAACATAGCTGAACAAGTGTCCTTGTGGTACGATTGAGCATCCTTTGGGTATATGCTCGAGTGGTATCACTGAGTCTTGAGGTAGATTGATTCCTAATTTTTGAGAAACCTCCATACTGATTTTTAAAAACCTTTAAAACTTAATCAAAGGAAATCCTCAAAACAATGCTTGCCATATACTAACTGCTCAATAAGTGCTAGTATCTTATCACTGTTAGAAGGGCTGAGGAGCTAGCCATGGAAGGGATCTCAGGTTAACTCGGGCATCTCAGACTCCTGGTCCACATTCTTGCCCACTTCCCTCTGTCCTTCCTCTGTGGGTCAGCAAATGTCTCCATAGGAAGACACCAAGGGTGCGTAGGACACACTTGAAGGCCAACCGTCTCAACTGCCTGCTCACCAGGCAGTCTGTAAGAGGGGCAGTGGTTTTGTGTTTCGTGTTAAAATACAAACACATGTTCATCTACCCTTTGGGCTATTGGTGTCACCTGTCATTTGAGTCTGAACAAGGTCCAGATCCTTTTGTAAAGGCGATTTTTCCCTGGGAAGGTGGTGCAGGGAGCTTGCTGGGTTTGCGACAGGAGGAAGAGAAACAGAGGGAGCAATGGCACCGGAGTCCGTGGTTGTGTATTTCAAACACAACCCTGTACCAGCTCCAGGGTGGCATTTGACATTTGCGTGTTGACACTCCCTTCTAGCCCAGGGAAGATGTCATCACTATGACTTCTCTATTCACACAAGAGGAAATGGAGGCTTGGTGATGCCTTGAGATTTCTCTAAGGTGGTTCAGCTGCTGAAGATGCTCAGTCCTGCTCTCCCAGGCACCGACCTTCATCCTGCCCATGGCCCAGTCTCACCGCTCACCAGTCAGGGCACTGTGTGGCCCTGGTTCCCTCCCACCCAAAGCCACACAGGTGGAGGCAGACAGGCTTGAGGCTCCAATTCCCTGCTTCAGTCCATTCACTGAAGAGCCCACAGCAGGCCCAGATGTGTCAAAATAGAGAGAAAGGGGGGGAAAGGTCATTGTTCCAAGCCATTTGCAAGAATATCTGAGTTAAAAATGGAAGATTTGTCATTTGCATGGTGGAGGGAGGGGCGAGTAAGCATTGTTAGGTGTTGGTAATGTAAAAACGTAAGTATGCTGTTATTTATGTAATTAGTTATTGCTTTCATTATGGGTGCAGTCTTAATGGTTATAGTATTTATGTATAATTACCTTAATATTCACTGAAATTTCCAAGTAGCTCCCTAATTAACTGTCTCAAATATATAATTACATTGCATCTTTACGCAAGACTTGCCTAATTAATGTAGTTACACCACTTCTTTTGTGGTGTGCATTATTAAATGCTCTTTGCATCCTTCTTCTGACTTCTTGTAATTCACGCTTTACAAAAATTAAGACCTCGAATTAGAAGCCTTCAGAAGCAGCTCGGTCCTGCAGCAGAGCTGAAGCTCTGGGAGCTGCCGTGCAGATACAGCCTCATTGGGAGGCTGCACAGCTGCCCTACCTGGGGGGAGGGACGCCTGGTCTGGGGTGCAGGCTCAGTAGAGCAGGCGGCTGGAGTGAGGGCCTCGGGCTCAGCTCTCTTCCCTGCTGCTGGCCCCTCTCCTCCCAAGGGAAGGCCACCCTGTGTCCCAGGACCTGTGTGATGGTGGCCTTAAGCCTACATCTTCCTCCTCCTCTGAACCCAGCTCTCTGAGCCTTGGTTTTCTAATATGGAAATAGAGCCTGGGTCCTCTGAAAACTCTTCAAGGACAAAACGTAGGCATGGCAGGTGACTCGCCTGGCAAAGTGCTGAGTTTGAGCCTAAAAATCCACATTTAAAACGCCAGATAGTATGAGAGCACACTTGTGATCCCAGCACTGGGGAGGTGGAGACAATACCATGGCGCTCACTGGCTAGCCAGCCAGGCTTACTTGGTAAGCTCCAAGCAATGAAAGACCCTGACTCAAAAACCAAGGAGGATAGAGCCCAAGGAGCAACAGTTGACCTCTGCCCTCTACTTGTATGCACACTCACTTGCACATGTGAACATGCTCACACACACTTAAAAACAAGACCTGAAGAGCTAGTGGGCATGAGAGCACTGAAGCCTGCTGTGGATGAAGTATAAAAATGGGAGGTCACTCCTTGAGCATTGCTTTGCCTCTCCACCAGAGTACTCTTAACGGCACACACTGCTAGACACCCAAAGCAGAGGCTAAAACAAGCCCCGTATCTATGGGACCCTGAACACACTTGATGTTATTTCTGAACTACAAATGGGAAACTATGTCCATGATATTCAACTCCTAGTTGGGTGGCTGGGTAACGGGCCAGGCTCAGCTGAGGAACTCTCTGGCTGGACTGGACTCAACCAGTTTTCTATCATAAGAGGGATGGCCAGGGTCATCTTCATGCAGCTTCTCATCTTGCACCAGGCTCACCTTGTGGGGTTGATCATTTGGAAGCATTTCCAGCCTAAGGTCAGCAGCTACAAAGCTTCTAGGCCAAAACCTGTACAATATCACTTTCAGAATGTCTCACGGGGCAACCCAGATTCAAGGGCTGGCCAGGGAAACAGGCACCGCGTCTGCATGGGAGGAGTCTGTGCCGCTGTTTATAGTTCATCACGGAGCTTACCGCCAGTCAACTCACATATAAGTAGTGTGTCTCATGCATGTGTGCCAATGGGCACAAATGTATCCAGGTGCGTGTTCATGTGTGTTTACGTGTGTATACACATGCTGCAGTTGCAGGAAACACACATCCATGGGTACACATGTATGCAGGTTCATGTGCATTTATGTGTGAATACAAGTATATATATGTGGGTGTGTGTGTTGGGAGGGGCACACTCGCGCCTCGGACACTATACATTTTATTCCTCGGGCTCCACATACTTTATCTTTTGAGACAGGATCTTTCTTTGGCCTAGATTTCGGCAATTTAGGCTGGTCTGGCTGGCCAGGAAGCCCCAGGGCCCTCCTGTCTCAACCTTTCCTGTCCTGGGATTAAAAGTATATCCCACCCAATTTTTTAGTGGTTCTGAAGACTGAATTTAGGTCCTTGGCTCAAAAATGGAGGACTTTGCCAACTAAGCATCTCCCCAGACACCCCAGTCTATTCTTTTGGAGGTGAAAATAGTTCCACTATTCGTTGGCAATCATGGGCTTACTGGACGTCTGCTATACACTTGGTACTGTGGAAGATTTCCACAGGGAATCCAGAAGATGTTGATGACACAGACCGTCTCAGTCCTGCCTGCGTTGATGAGGAAGCAAAGCCAACTCAGATGAAGGAGAAACAAAGAGAGTGTAAGCTCTGAGGTCTGTAATCTAAGTATATCGCTAATTCCCAGAAACAAGAAGTCAATGGGGTTAAGAAAGAAAGCTAAAGAAGTAGGCAGGAATGGAGAGGCCAGCAAGGGCCAGACTGCTGAAGCATGGCCAGAATGACACCTCGTGCAGGAGGCGGCAAGCACAGATGAGATAAGCATATGGCTCATGCTAGAAAGGTCCAGTGAAGCCTCTGGGCTTGATGCAGGAGTCAGCAGAAAAGCAAAGGAACCCCAACAGATTATGCCCAAGACACATTCATAATTCCTTATTTACTATTAAGCATAACGTTTCCAAGAGTCTAGGAACTCGGTCCTTTCCCCAAACAATAGCTCGGTCTTGTAAATTCAGATCTGCTTCTCAGGGAGGCTTTCCCAGGAGTGACATGTGTGCTCATACATTTGTGCCACACACCTAGGTGTGTGCATGTGTGCCTCAGCCCACAGTGGCGTCTTGCCCTGACCCAGTGGTCTCAGAGATACTTACCACTGCCTTCTGTTGTGTACTTCTGTCTGCGTTTCCCCCACAGGACCAGGAGCTGCTTAAGGAAAGACTGGGTGCATTTGGTACTGTGTTTGCCATCCCAGTTGCTGGACAATGCCTGACCCACAGCAGGCCCTCGGCAAGTACCTGTTGGAATGATAAAATAGATTCACATCCCATGCCAGGAACCAATCATCTGGGTCTGGTCAACACCAGAACAACACTAAACTCATTAACCGGAGTAATCACGATGCTGGGAGAAATGCCATCGTATCTCATGATAACTCGGTAAGACCGCTCCCACAGAGACCAAATCAGCTCATCTGACTACCTAGTCCACCTTGCCACCCAGAGGCTGACAGGGTGCCCACGGCTGGCATCTATCAGTTGGAATAATATCTGTCTTTTATGGAAGTGGAAACCAAGGTTAGAGGAGAAAGGGGACCTACCCAAGACCAAACAGCTTGCTGATGATAAAAGCAGGGCTCGAACCTGTCTTCTGGCCTCAACTCCAACCTCAGCTCCCATCACACTCACTGCTGTGTTGCATAGCCTGATTGAGTGAGAATTCTTGAGTCCTACTGTGAGTTAAGATGTGTTCCCTATTCCTTCCCAAACTATGAGATGGTTGGAGAGACAAAAAGGCTACAAATGAAATTATCCGACTTGAGAGTCTGAAGCCACGCAATGCAGCTCATGTGTGAGCAGGGATCAGAAGGCATCATCAGGTCTCCTGGGGCGGAAGGTGCAGGAGGTTGTGAACCATCGTGTGGCTGCTGGAAACTGAACTTGGGTCCTCTACAAAACCAGTAAACATGACCGGGTGTGGTGAAGGAAAGCCGGGGTGAGGTAAGGGAGCTTCTTAAGGGGCTGCACGTGGGGACCCTGGCCCGTTTTTGTCCTGGCCGCGCTTGCTGGGTTCTATAACCTAGCTCTGGCCTGTGTTTTGCCCTGGTGTTTTCTTGAATAAAGAGACTCTAATCCTTACACATGACCACTAAGTTGCCGTTCCAGCCTCAGATTCTACTTCATTTGATTCACCTCATCGCTAATCTTACACCTTCCTCATCAATAATTGTTGGTTGGGAGCATCTCTGTTCCCAGTGGTCTCCTTGGCAACAAATACAAAAGTATTTAATAATCACTTAGCACCTGCCACAGTAGTGCAAATAGCCCATATATATGAATTCCCAACCTTGATTTTAGTCTCTCTCCACCACTATCTATCCTGGAGTACTGACTAAGTCAACATACCACCCTCAGCTTCAGGATCCTTGCTGCATAATGAGAATTTGGGAGTAGATCAGTCATTTTCTTTTTTTTCAGTTATAACTTTTTTTTTAATTCTTTGTGAATTTCACAAAATGCATCTCGATCCCTCTCACCTCCCCATCCCTTCCTATCTGCCCCCTCTACCCTTGCAAACCCCCCCAAAAAAATCAGGATAAAACAAAATAAAATTTAAAAGAAAAAAAGAGAAATCTTATTTTGGAAGCTGTAGCATGACACAGCAAGTCACACAGTCCTGGTCCATATATCATCACTTGCAAGTATTCATTGCAACAAGTAGTTGGTCTAGTTTGAGGTCTCTGGCTTTTGCTACATCGTTAATACTGGGCCCTCACTGGGACTCCTCTTGGATATCTTGTTGTCCTGTGTCATGGAGATCCTGCAACTTTGGGTCTGCAGAAACAGCCCCTTCGCGTGTTCCAGCAGGTCACAGATGGGGTGCATGACGGGAGGGGCCAACTCCTAGCTCTGGTTCTGGGTCAGGGTGGCTGCTGGGTTGGTCAGCCTGCTAGCTCTCCTTCATCCTCACCACCACGGTGAGCCCTCCAGCACCACCCAACTAGCTTGCCCTATGTGGTAAGCAGCAAGGGGCAGAGCCAATTCTCCTGCTCCCATGCCCTGGGTTTGACTCTCCCATACCTACACTAGCAGGGCCAGCTCTACTGTGTTACCTAGACAAAGCATAGGGGCCACTCTGCCTAGTGTTGCAGCTGGTGAGAGGCAGGGCCAGCTCTCTTGTTCTAGTGACCTCAGGGATAGCTCTCTCACCTGCCACAGGCCTCAGGGGGCATGCAGGGGGCTTCTCTCCCTTGTCCACACCACCATATGGTAGATAGGGGGCAGGGCCCATCTCTCAAACTCATGTTCTTGGAGTTGACTCACCCACACCTCTGTCAACATGGTCAGCTCTACTGTGTTGCCCATTTGAGGTGCAGGGCCCACTCCCCCTAGTTCTGCATCTGGCGAGGGTAAACATTCCACCACCTAGCTAGCCCCTTGAGATCACCAGACCCTTAACTGTGCATTTTACTGAGGCCGTCATCAGTTTGCATGAGTGAACATGGCCATCATGGTTGGTTCTTCCCCTGTGCATTTCTTCAAGACTCAGTCATACATTTTGAAAGTGAGAATAATTTAACGCCCATGTAACAGAGCCCTTGCAGGGAGCTGCACCATGAAGCCATGCCTTTCAGTGGCCAAGGTCACAGAAGTTTTCACATTATATCTCCTGGGAGTGTGTCGCACCAATACCCAAGAGGACCAGCACACATGCACACAATCCCTTCAGTTCTAGTTTATTTCTGTCACTGTGATAAAACACCCTGACCAAAGGCAATTGGGGGAAGAAGGGGCTTTTTATCTCAGCTTACGGTTCTAGGCCACAGTCCATTGGTGAAGGAAAGTCAAGTCAGGAGCTCAAATACCCACCGTCAAGAGCAGCGAGTAACAAATGCACCCATGCTGCCTGCTCGCTGCTGACTTTCTGTACTCTAATATCGTTCAAGACTCCCTGCCTAGGGAATGGTACCACCCACAGTGGGTGAGGTCTTCCTACCTCAACAGTCAAGACAATCTGCCATAGATATGCCCACAAGTCAGCATGGTCAATATAATTACTCATTAAGACTCTCTTCCTACATAATTCTAGGTTATGGCAAAACTGACATTCAAAAGACACCATCACACTGTAGACTTCCAACATGCCCTCACTTACATACTACATATGTATTTCACATGAGTAATTAATGTGTGTGTGTGTGTGTGTGTGTGTGTGTGTGTGTGTGTGTGTGTTTCATGGCCAACAACAAATTTGTTATATATTAATAGGCATAAGCAAAAGCTTTCAAGCAAACTTTCCAAGATCCATGGGGACTCTTGTGGTATCCATGTGTGTGTTTATAAACTGCAGAAGTGGGCCTCTTTATCCTAAGTCCTGAGTGGCTGGGGTCTCTGCCCTTTAACCCTGATTTTTACTGCCCCTTCAGTAGACCAGGCTGTGGTGTTTGGGGGATATTGCTCAGGGAATGCTGAGTTGTCCATATGTTTAGCTTTTGTTTGGGGAGTGTATGTGTGTGGTCTACAGTCCGCTACACTGATGTCTGGTAGACTCTGAGTAGGATTAACTGCCTGGAACACTCCTAATATAATCCATTCCAGGATTTAGGAACAGTTATTTCCAGGCTTGGGGGGGTAGCTCAGTTGGTAGAGTATTTGCCTTGCACACACAAGGTCAAGGGTTCTATACCTGACATGGTATAAACAAGGTGTGGTGGTAATCCCAGCACTCTGAAAGGTGAGACATTGAAGGTCATCTTCAGCTACACAGTGAGATTAGGCCATCCACCACCCAAGTCCCTGGGTTACACAAGTCCCTCTAGGAACAAAAATAAAAACTTAAATAAGCCCCAAACCACAGAATAATGATTCTTCAGTGGGGCATGGTGGCACATGCCTTTTATCTTAGCACGTGGGAGCCTGAGACAGGAAGTCAAAGGTTTGGGGCCTATGAACCTGTCTCTAAAAAAAGAAAGCTAAAGAATTTTTCAATTCTTTGTCACAGGAGAACAAAAGAAAGACTTTTTAAAAAAATATGCTGTTTATCTAAAGTATAATTATCAGTTTGTGACCTGTGACGGTGAGACACAAAAAAAGAAATAGGTCTGAAAGGTGGCTGGGAAGACTATTGGATGCTCCCTCTGAGGCCGAGGAGTCTGGGTGCAGACCAGGACAGGTCTGGGTAGGAGGTGCCTAGCCTGAATCCCAGCCCACTGTTCTTTCTATTGGGTCAAAGTTCACCTCATCCAGCTTTCAGTTTCTCTCAGACCATGTCTTATGTCCTCTGCCCAATCCATAGGAGCTTGCATCTTCTCTGTGAGTTCTTTTACACCCACAGTTAGGCTCCAGTCCTGCCTGCCAAAGCCATCTGAAGCCAGACTTTGGATACCAGTGCAGCCCATGGTCCAGCAGACAGAAGACACTGTCTACAGAGAAGGGTCCTTAAAGTGGGAAATTACCAATACGGAGCCAAGTAGAAATATAAGGGTATTTAATAGGGAAAAGCCTTACTTACAGAGCGACCTAGCCAGCCGGCGTGGCAACAGTCTGTATGCAAGCTGAAAGGGAAACGAAAGTGAAACGCAGCCCTGAACCTCATACTCTACATCACCCTGACCACATCCTCGCAGGCATGGTCAGGCAGACCTGTAGCCAGCCCCTGAGCAGGCATGGCTACAGGTTCCCCTACAATTCCCCTTTTAGTGTAAAAGAGGATTAAAACTTAACAGTGTAAAGTATCCAAAATTAACAATCATAAAGGTGAAATATAAGAAGATACAACAATATGCTTATGTCACATCCTAACTATCTATTTTAACTAAATCCTAAAGTCACCTGGAAGAGGTGTCCAAGCCTGAACACCTCCTTCCAATCCCAACCATAAACAATAGGAAGCTATCCCTAACTAGGTCTATACACTATCCTAAATGACAACAATGGGAAAAGGTGGCATAGCATCCTCCAAGTTACTTCCTACTGAAATGGGACAACGATAGCCTTCTGGGGTCCTGTAGGAAGAAAATGTTAGCATAGTAAAAGTCTTGAATGGATTGTATCCAGTCCATGTTAGGTGGGATTCGCTTGATTGAAGATCTCGCTTGAAATCCTCAACTTGATTGAAGTCAGTACCCAAACCTCTGGCCAGAGTGTCAGTTGAAATGGATCAAGTTGGATCCAGTGCAGTTGAGGAGGTGTGGCCCATTTTCTTTCCAGGGTGTTCAGGGATTGCTGTCAGGCAGGTCTTCATTGGCTGTGTGGGACTCAAACATAAACAGTTAGCAGAGAAATGTTTGCTTGTGTATGTACACATGCTGGGGAATGCAACCATGGGAGCATAACATTTATGAGAGGGTGTACACCTTGAGAGAAAGATCCAAAATAAGACAAAGACAGTTCCTAAATTCTTCTTTTATTCTGTATTACATCAATTGGCTTCTTGATACAATACAGAAACACTAAAGTTTAGTTAAATAACGTGCTTGGATTTTAGAGGAGGAAAGCCAAATCCACCTCTAAATCCAGCATTGGTTTAATTGAATAGGGACTAGGAAATGAAGAGAAATAGAGTTCTCTGAGAGACAGCTGTAAAGTTTGCCATATGGCACATTCCTTTTGTTTGATGGTTATAGCTACCTTTTCTTCTTTGCTTTCAACATGGCAAGATTAGCCATTTGGGCAAGAAACTGCTCTTGCCTAGACTGTTTGTTGCTGTATAAACTGGACATACAGGACCCACAAGAAAGTGACTGCTGAACTTACAAAACAAGATGAACAGTCCTGAAGGGTTCCTGTTGAAATGGAGAAGTGTGCCAGACACACTGTGGTCTATGGGCTGAAGATGGATGCCCCAACGTTACAGAGGAACTTTGGGTGACTGTCCAGGTAGCAGATGTCTCTGTCAATTCTAGAGTTTATATATTATCCTTCTCTGATCTTTGATAGAGTTAAAGACAGTTATGGTTATAGTTTTCTTCAGTTATTATAAAAGATAAGTTATCCTTCTTTTATTTAGACAGAAAAGAGGAAATGATGGGGAATGTACTGTGTATGTTTATCTTATTGATTGTTAAATAAAATACTGTTTGGCCAATGAGACAGCAAGTTAGAGGGGACTAGGAGTCAAAGAAGATTCTGGGAAATGTAGTAGAGAAGTGGTGATCCAGGCAGGAAGTGCCATAGCAAGGAGACTCATACTTAAAGAAGGAGAAACAGGAAGCATCCTTCTTTTCCCCTCCGCTCCTGCTCTAGCGGCACGATGTGATCCACCAGCAAGAAGGGACACCAATAAGGTGTCCAATAAGATAAGTCTTATAAAATATATAGGTTTATGATAGTTAAGACTGAGCTAACAGATGAGAATCCTAGTCATTGGCCAAGCGGCATTGAACCTAATACAAGTTTCTGTGTATTCATTTGGGCCTAACTCAGGCAGGCGGCTGGCGTAAAGCTCACACATGGTGGTGGGGATCAGGCGGCTTTTGGCAGAAAGATTTATCATAACAGGTCATCCACGGCTTAGCTGTGCCATCACCACAGCCACCTGGAGAGCATCTGACTAAATGGTGTCAGAGGGAACAGTTTACTTGCCTACAGGAGCTGGCCCACACAGAATTAACTAGAGAGACTCTTCTTATAGGCGTCATGCAGGCCAAGTTCCCAAGCATCGCCACCTCTGCCAGAGGACTATTAGAGTCCCCATCAGAACAGCATATGTCTTCTGTGGCATCTTTTATCTGTTTGTACAGAGGAAGATAGTCTCTACTGCCACTTGACTGGATCGCTGTATTGGTGGGCTATTTTAAAGCCATGGCAAGTAGCAGAGCAAAGGTATTAAAAAGAACCGTGAATCCCCATTGCCTAAGGACCACCCATAGGGAGGGCCCAGAGCTGAAGCCTGTGTTCTTGGAGAAGGGGCAAGTGAGAAAAAATGGGGGTGTTTTTTTGTTTTGAGTCTTTGTCCGGTGGCTCATATGTGTGTGCACGTGTGTTCAGATCCACTCAAATGTGTGTGCACATGTGTGTGGAGGCTGGATATCAACCTTGAGTGTCATCTCTCAGGAAGCCATCCACCTTGAGTTTTAATACAGGGGCTTTCTGACATTGACTGTACCGATGCCAATGCTAGGCTGGCCGGATGCTCCTGAGATCTTCCAGCAGCTCCCTCCCCAGTGCTGGGACAATAAGCACTCACCACAAAGTCCCATATTTCTATGTGGATTATGGGGACCAAATTCAGGTCCTTGTGCCTACACAATGAGCACCTTGCTGACCCAGCCATCTCCCCAGCTCACATTTTAATCGAAGTTGCTATGTCTCACTTGACTCCGCAGTCAGTCTTTGTGACAATATTCAATCCATGCCTCCAGCCCATTATCCAGCCTGGAAAACATATATGGAATTTTCCTTTCCCCAATATAGGGTTTTTCCATTGTCTTCCTCCCACCCCCTGCCACCACCTCCCCATATCTTGTGAGACCCAGATCGTTACCAAAATAACCAGTAGCTGCAACATCTGGAAACCCAAACAGACACAGGAAAAGTACAGCAGGAGGGAAGAGCCAGGGAAACAGGAAACACAAAGAGGAGAATGAAAAGATGTCAAAACAAGGTGTCCTGGCCCTGCAGCCAGAGAGGAGGTCAGAGGGCCAGGAGCTCGTCCACTGCCAAATTCCTCCGAGTCTTCAGAGAATCCCGGATGATGACAGGCCCCGTGCCTGAACAAAGGAACCACCATGCTGTCACCTCTGCTTTACACAAACGGTCACAGACTCCCTCAAAATCAAGTCACAGCAGGAATCGTGGCCTGCAGGGAGTGACAGTCAGCACTGTGGGGGCACCTACACCCCAGTCTAGTCCCAGAGGCCCCCAGATGTCTCTCCACCTCCTGCTTCTCCTGATCCCAAGCCAGCACTAAGCCAATGCCATTTTACTCAGTCAGTTCCAAGAATGGCCAGTGAGATTGTTCCATACCTAAGGCCACCAAGCCTGACAAACTGAGTTTAATCTCCAGATCCCACATGGTAATAGTTCCATGTGAGTTGCCCCCTGGCCTCCACATGTGCACAGGGGTGCGCGCACGCACGTGTGCACACACACACACACACACACACACACACACACACACACACACACACACACACACACATACACACATCACACACACACACACACACACACACACACACACACACACACACACACCACACATACATACACACACACACACACAAATAGATAAATAAATGGGAAATTTTTAAAAATAAAAACAGTTTTGCCCACACCACCTAATACTTATTTTCTGCCAGGTTTCCAGTTCAAATCAAGGCGAAGCGTCTAACCACAACCGAGAGGAGCAGCACCTGGAGGTCTCTCCCAAGCAGAGAAGAGTGGGCAGCTACACAAAGCTTGGCTCAACCCTGACAGGCAAGACTTTCAGAGTGAGAGGGGTGGTAGAGACCATGAAGAGCAGTCTTCTCAGACATGAATTCTCCTGATTAGCTGCACTCCAACAGAGAGATGCTCATCGCTCGGGCATCTGCAGTGCCAGCACATCAGCAGCCACGAGGTCACCGGCTGGCCTCCACCACAGCACCAACTGGCTGGGTGCTTGTCTCGTTCATTGTGTGTCTTCTTCCAACAGTAAGACACCAAGCCCCACCATCTCTTCCCTCTTCCTGTTCTAGGCACCGGGATGGAATACCATGCTCTTATGTGGCTTTTCTGGTGGCTTCTCTAGCTCGTGAGCTGATCTCCTCTTGCTTCTGCAGCCTTCTCTAAGAGAAGCTGTGGCTATGGTGAGACGTTGTCTTCAAGGAACCGAAGCATTCAAGGACAAGAGCTGGGTGATTGTGTCATGGAATTCTCACTGCTCACCTACCCTGGAAAAGTGTGGGTGGTGGAGTGGGGAGCAGACAGTACTCTCATCCTATGAGTTCTGGAGATTTCCTTCTCAGCCTTCTAAGTCTGGCACCACCCTGCATGAGTGACATATGAAGGGCTTTTGGTGGTTCTCGCTGGCCTCAGTGGTCACCAGCTTGGTTTTGCCAACAATTCCTCTTCCTTTGAGCCCAAGATGGGTGAGGCCATTGCCCAACCTCAGTGGAAAGATCCCAACCCTTTGGCACATGGCTCTGCCGGAGATGGGCCCATCCAAGAGATATCTTCTCCCTGGATCGTCAGGGAAGCCACAGACACTCGGCCATTTCATACACACAGTTCAGTGCTCACATCCTCTCTCCTTTCTGGATCCCCAAGGACAGTGGCTCCATTGTCTAATTTTCCCAGAGTGCAGCCGTAAATGCCCGCTTGTGTAAAGGAACACAAACCTAAGACGAAACCCAGAAGCCAGTTGGTTAGGGCATTCGCAAGTAGAGTCACGAGCTAACTTGGGGGCTGACGGGAAGCGAGGCGAAGCTAATCCAAAGCTCAGATGGGTAAAAGCAGAGTCTGATAGGTTTCTGCTGTATCCCATGGGAATCTCTTTCTTCGGGCTGTTTGAAGTAAGGTCTAAGGAGCCAGGGTGGACACAATGCCCAGTGTGGGAGGCTTCTACTTCCCGGGGGCCCCTTGGGAGGCCCTCAGCCAGGCTGGCGAGGAGGGCTGAGGGGAGATTTTCGGCACAAAGCCACCTCCCTCTTGAACCCTCCTCCCCCCAGGTTTCTTTGAGAGGATGCCAGGGTTTCACATGCAAGCTTGGGAGCAACTCCTTCCTGATGAAAGGCCAAGCAGGAGGAGTTTTTGTTGCCTGCACTGCTGGGAGGGGCGGGGGTCCCACGGTGAGACCCCCACGGAGGAAGGACCTCAGACAGCTGTCTGCCAAGGCACAGAGGCACGTCTTTCTTATTTTATGAGAAAGAAAACAAACAAACAAACAAAAAGATCTAAGGAAAGGGGAAAGAAAGGTAACCACGGAGATCATCCTAAGAAGCCTAAGACGGCCAACTCCGCCAGCCGGGCAGTGGGATGCTCGGCTTTGTTCTAGTGGAAGATTGGAGGCTTATTTGGACCAGAAAAAAACAAAACCATCAACGGAATAATCAGATGGCCCTGGACTGGCTATAGAAGACTCTATCTAGCGCTGTCCATGCTGTTTGCTGGCTTCCTATGGAGATGAGAACCTCCCCCAAGACTGCCATTCTCCAAAAGTCGAGTTTTTGGCATGGAGCTGGGACCCTGGCAATAAGGGATTAGAGGGTCTGGGGCCTGCTCCGGCCTGCTCCCTGCCAGTTCCACATGGAACAAATACCTACTGCTGAATGGTTCACTGGCACCCTCCCCCCAACTCTCCATTCCCAATGCCTGTGTGTGTGAGGGTCCCCCGAAGTCTGGGGGTAAGGTAGAGTCTCTTGGAAGAAGAGTCACTACCACTGTAAGACCAGGAAAGAACAACAAACCCTGAGGACACTTACACCACACTTGCCTGGCATGCAGAAGACTCTGGGTTTGAGCCCTAGCACATGTGTGTGTGTGTGCGCGCGCACACACACACACACACACACACACAGCTACAATTTTTATCTCAATAGCAGTTACTTGCAGAAAAAGAAAACCCTGTGCTGTTTTATTTGTTTTATATGGCCTAAGTGACACTCTGCCTGACAGAAAGGGCACTGTCACCTCCCCAAAAGTGTAATGGACACTTGTGCCATGTCCTGGGTCCTGGGTTGGGTCAGGGAGCACTCGGTTCCTGGTAGCTTCTTCTATGCAATCAGCATCTGAAAGGGAACGATAACCACAGGGAGGGACCTTTGTCTCTGTGACCCCTTTGGCTGCCAAGCTCCTGGTATCAGCAGTTTGCACAGGTCTGTGTTTCCTAAGACCAAACTGGAGTTTACTTCTTCTCAGCCCATGTGGGGTCCATGTGCGAGGCCTAACATTCATGATTGGGCAGCAGGTGGTACAGGACAGCACAGGGAGACACACATAGGACATCAAACGCAAACATGCATTCATGTGCACACACAAATGTACACATAAGTACACACATACACATCTGCAATAACAGGCATGTGCAAACATACACACATGCGTGTGTGTGCACACTCACACATACATTAGTGCTCATGCATGTACATAATACACACATGTGTGTGCACACTCACACATACATTAGTGCTCATGCATGTACATAATGCACACATGTGTGTGTGCACACTCACACATACATTAGTGCTCATGAATGTGTAAACATACACACATGTGTGTGCACACTCACACATACATTAGTGCTCATGCATATACATAATACACACATGCGTGTGTGCACACTCACACATACATTAGTGCCCATGCATGTACATAATACACACATGTGTGTGTGCACACTCACACATACATTAGTGCTCATGCATGTACATAATACACACATGTGTGTGTGCGCACTCACACATACATTAGTGTTCATGCATGTACATAATACGCACATGTGTGTGCACACTCACACATACATTAGTGCCCATGCATATACATAATACACACATGTGTGTGTGTGCACACTCACACATACATTAGCGCTCATGCATGTACATACACATATGCGTGTGTGTGCAAACTCACACATACATTAGTGGCCATGGTGTTAGGCTCCAGAAACTTATATTATGGTTTTCTGGAACCAAAACACAACCTGAGCGACAGAGTTGATGGTAAATGACATTTGGCAGCCAGATAGCAAAAGTTCCAAAAACAACTTTTTAAAAACTGGGGACACATCTCAGTTGGTAGAGCGCTTGCCCACATGCACGAGCTTCTGAGTACAATCCCCAGTACTGCATAAGCCTAGCATGGCAGCCACACACGTGTGATTTCTGTACTTGGGAGGTGGGGGCAAGAGGATCAGGGGTTCAGAATGAGCCTGGGCCACATGGGCCAGCCTGGGCTACATGGGATCACATTTACAAAAATAAAATTAGTCAGTTGTTCAAACAACAAAAACTCCTGGAATGCTTACTAAGGCCACTTACTAAGTCTGGGAAAACAGTGCTGAAACAGACAGTGTTTCTGCCTTGTTAACAGGGACGATGGGCACAAAATCTTATGAGTTAAAAATAAACAATACTTAAGATGAATCTCAGCCAGAGGTGAGAGCTGCAAAGGAAACAAAAATGGTAGAGACAGATAAAAGGGGAAGAGTGACTACTCTCTGGTCTTTGGAGGATAGAGTGGTCTCCTTTGAGGACTTGGGACTGATGCTAAAATCTAACCTACCAGGGCTTGGGAAGATCTGGGTGGGGGGAGGCGGGCGGTAGGTGGGAGGAGCAGGAGGGAAAGCAAGAGGAGGAGAGTGGCGTGAGAGGCCTGGGTGAATCAGCCTGGCCAATCCTTTTTCCAGGGACCAGCAAAGCCCCCTGCTTCTGAGTGCATCACCATTGCTTTCAGATACAACACAATCATAACTTCTTCCCTGCCTGGGCCTCTTGTTCTAGTCCAGTCTCTCCCCCCCCCCCCCAGCACACAGCTAAGGGGCTTCCCAGAGAAAATGAAGTCTTTTCTTCAATATCTCAGGACCACCCGTAAGTCGGGCACATGACCAAAACCCCTGAGAGGAATGTGTGAGTCAGGGTCTCAGTGGCTGGGTGGACATGCCACTGAGCCCGAGAAAAAATGGTGACTGGGGACTTCTTTGCCTTGTCTATTTTCTCCTTCCTTGGTTCTGTAAGAACAACACTGGTTAGTAATGTGCTTTAAAAACAACAAATAGATTTAGAGTCTGGGAGGTAAGAAACATAGCCAGGCGGTTGGCGAATAGTGCAACTTTTCTTTCTTTGCTTTCCCCTGTCAGCAATGCCTTCATGCAAGCTAGCGCCAGCCCGTGCAATCTTCCTTTTCCTGGACGCTGTGCGAACATTCAAAAGTTGGACAACAAGGCTTTAATTCAACTTGATCATCTTCTCAAAAGGAAAAATTAGAAGTTTTTTTTTTTTTTTTTGTAAAAACAAAAAAGAAAAAAAAAAGTGTGGGGTGGAGAACAAAAGTTGGGAGAGGCCAGACTCAATGGATATGATCTGAATGCATATTTGTGTTACAACCAATACAACCAGCATCAGAGAGGGACCAAGATCAAATAAGCGGTGGGACCTGACAAAGGGAAGAATGGATGGTATTGGAGCCATCTGGTCTGGAGGACACCCAAATCTGTCTGAATCTGAGAGGCCAAACTACCAGCTATTCTAAGACGCCCCATTCCAAGAGTGCCCGGCGCGGGGCCGCACAATCAGTTTCTCTCACCATCACTTTGGCTGCAAGTTTTTTGTGCAATTAAGTAATTTATTCCTTTCTTCAGCCTCCTGATTCTAATGAAGCCCAGCCACAAACAAGCCTCAGTTGTTCCTATTCAAGGAGTCTGATTGCATCTGGCCGTGATTGCTGAAAGCCCTGAAGAGGAAGCAGGGAAGGGAAGCATATTGTTTGGGGGGTAATAGGTGAAGACCTGCCTCTCTTGACCTATAATACATTAGTGTCACTGAACATTTGGCAGCCTTCAGATGATTAGCAATGAAGATGAATCAAGCAAAAAAGAGGTAGGAATCTGCGTCCTCTGAATTACCAGCACCGCATACATTTGCATGCTGATTAGCTCTTCTTTTGTCTGTGTTCCTAATTATTGTGACACATTATGTCTTCATCATGAAGATTCTGATCTGTCTTGTTCAAAATGCATGTAGAAAAAAGTGCTGTTTATTGATTCAACATGTAACTTTTATTTCTATGTTTGCTTTAATTAAATACATATTTGATTGCCTCTGCCTGCTGTCTTTTTTTTTTCTTTCTATTTTTTTTTTTTGCTCTTATTTATTTCATCTTGTTGACAAACACACAGGTAACCTTCCTTTATCGGGCTCGGATCGTTCCGAGCCTGCTGCCTCATCTCGCTCAGCTCCCTTTCTCTACATGTCAGAGATGTTCGCTTCCATCTCCTTGGAGAGGAAGAAAGAAAGGGAAAGCGACGGAGCCAACATTCTGGTGACTGGGTGGAGGGGACAGCCTGGGGCTCCAACCTTAACAAGAGCAGACAAATGTTGGTGACTCCAGAGAAAGGCTTTTCCGGGGAAACACAGGCAGCAGAAGGGGGTTAAAAATAACACAGCCCTGTGAAAGCAGGAGGCTCTCTGTCATTCCCGGTTGTCTTCACACTTTATTGAAGATGGGGGTCTGTGAACTAGGGTATGAACCTGCCTGAGGCCTGGGTCAGGCCTCCAGTTCTCTGCTGGAAATCGGGGTATACAGTCAGGCTGTTTGCCCAAAGCTGGCCTTGCATCTACTTAGCCCCTCTTTCTAGAAAGGAAAGTGGTAGATAGAGGAAACACACCAGACCTCACAGGTCCCAAGTAGAGGGATCAGGAAGCCAACACCTCCAGAGAGTGGGGGTAGGAGACAAAGAACTCTGGATGGGTGAGCATGGGAGCACATGTACCCCACTGTCTGCTGGGGCTGTGCCCTCCAAAAGATGGGATTCTTCCTTTGCAAGGAAGGGCAAAGGGAGAGAGAGCAGAAAGGGAATGGAAAGGTGTTTGTTTCCTGTTCCAGCCATTCCTGGTCCTGATGGCCTCCCAACCTCTAGCCAGGAACATGCTACACAGCTGTAAGGAACACAAAGCTCATTGGTGAATCCAATCAGGACCCTTAGAGAGGAAAAGAGCACCACAGAGGAGGAGCGGATGCAGGAGTAATTGAGAGCCAAGGGCCCATGCATGCCCAGAAAGCAAGCCCAACCCAACAGAATGCAAATGGCTCCTCGCTGAAGAGACATAATGCCCAGGCTCTTCCTCTTAATGGGCAATGATTGGCTGGAAATGTAATCAACAGCTCTGCCCCCAACATCTTTCCCTACGGGGAGGGATGATGGGATCCATATTCATGAGAACACAGGCCTGCAATGTGTGCTGGGTGCCGGGGGTGGGGATGGCCTAGATGAGCTCAAGGTCCTTGGAGAGCAATAATGAGACCCTGAGCGAAGAACACAGGTGCTGTCAGAGCCCCTGGCCCGCCCGGGCCTTCCCTTCCATATCAGACCGACCTCCAGGTGGTCACACATCGCTGAACCTGGGGCCACAGAGAGCTTGAATACAGTGAATCCGTGCTCTGTGCGTGAGCATGTGGGTGCCCCACTCTTTGAATCCTCTCAAAGAGCTTGTACCAGCCCCACCCCGCCCCACCCCACCCACACCTGGCACAACCAGCAGGAGAAGGTACAGAGAAGATGGCAACCAAGGGCACAGGTGTCACAGAGGCCCTTTGAAACTAATCTTACAACCACATGCTGAGTTGACCAAGATGTTTCCTCTTCAAAGAAAGCAGGCCTGGCCCTGCTGAGCTGTCATCTAATTAGATGTTGCCAGTCTTGCCCCACATTTCGAGAGGCCAGACATCTAAGATCAAGGATTCTCTTCATTCAAAGGTCCTATCTTCGACTGGTGGTGGTGGCACACACCTTTAATCCCAGCACTTGGGAGACAGAGGCAGGAGGATCCCTGTGAGTTTGAGACCAGCCTGGACTACAAAGTGAGTTCCAGGACAGCCAGAGCTATTACACAGAGGAACCCTGTCTCGAATATAAATAGATGATCTATAGATAGATAGAAGGTAGATAGATAGATAATAGATGATAGATAGATAATAGATGATAGATAGATAATAGATGATAGATAGATAGATGATAAATAGATAGATGATAGATAGATGATAGATAGATAGATAGATAGATGATTGATAGATAGATAGATAGATGATAGATAGGTAGATAGATAGATGATAGATAGATAGATAGATGATAGATACATAGATAATAGATAGATGATAGATAGATGATAGATAGATAGATAGATGCTAGATAGGTGGATGATAGATAGATAGATGATTGAATGATTAAGTAAATAAAAGATCCTGTCCTCATTGCACCTTAGATGGCTAAATGGCCCAGCAGTAAG